>NC_069502.1:397204011-397296511 GCF_027579735.1 Bombina bombina | reverse complement strand
GTAGGCTCAGGAGCTGCTGATTGGTTGCTGCACATAAATGCCTCATGTTATTGGCTCACACTATGCATTCAGCTAGCTCCCAGTAGTGCATTGCTGCCTCTTTAACAAAGGATACTAAAAGAACAAAGCAAAATAGTATAATACATAAAACAAGTAAATTGGAAAGTTATTTTAAAAAAATTGAATCATGAAGGAACATTTTTCTTTTTCATGTCCCTTTAATAAATTCCTTAAATATGGCAAAATAAAACAACCAAGTACTTTTACATTTAACATCAAATGTATTGTGTAGATTTTCGAAAAGCAGAAATAGTTACAGATCCAACACTACATTTTATAGTCTTGGATACCAAATTGTCAGCTAAGTATTCACCCTCCTGGGATGTTAAATAAAATAAAGTATATATTTTCTTAACTTATAAAATAATTATTATGAGGCATTACAGTTTATCAAAACTCTTATTTTTTTTTTTTTTTTTTTTTTTTAAAGTTTTTATTGAGGTTATGCGAAAAACCAATACAGCTTATGCAAAATAATATCGTACAAAACATGCATAAATGGTACATTTCACATATACTACTTCCATCTAAATAAGTAAAATCTGCAGGATAGGCTATACTATGGAAGAGTCAGGAACCTCTTTTCTATAAGTATATGATAGAATGGATTAACAAGATATATTTCAAACAACAATGACAATACAAATGCTGAGCAAGGTGAGTTTCCTCGCTTCACGTAATTTCAAGCGTATAGCATCTTTTTGAAGTAAGTAAGATAATTAGAGTATGACCGATAGATATGATGCCATATACAATATAAAATAATATTCACTGCTTGTAGCATATAATTTGTGAGGAAAAAAGGTAGTATTAAACAATCTTGCACAGCATGGGTGGAAAATGAGTGACCATGTAAATTTGTAGTGCAAAATATAATAATAAGAAGGAGGAGATAAGGTGTGGTATTGACAAGAGAAACCACATATTTCACTCTCCTAAACTAGGAGATATATTAAGGGGGGGGGGAGGTGGTAGACTAAATGCTGTGGACAAATTGTATAAATTAAGCATCCCAACAGGTCAGGGAGATGTACAAACCCTATATTATATGAAAGATTACATGGGCATATTGGATACCGACGGGTATATTATGGGGGAAAGGAGATGGTGATTTAAATATAACAGACCTACAACCTGTTCAAAGCTTTAACATGAAGTAGAGTATAAGAACAGCATTCATATGCGACAATTTGCAATGTGGTGTGAAGCTATGTCCAATAGTATGCTATGTAGCTCTATACTTGTAGTAAATAGGCATCACGCTACCTCGGCCGCTGGCAGCAAGATGCCATGTAAACAAACTATGTCTGAACTCCATGCATATACACAAAATGTATGAATGTTTAAATTCTATTTATCTAGGTAGGTAATACTCTAATCTTATTAGCTTATTCACGGGAGTGCATATGAATAGTGGTACATTTAATTACCAATAATGTACTTTTGTGCGTTAATAAGCTGTGAGTGACATAAACACAAGACTAAACTTTATGGGAGAAGTGTTGGGGCCTGCGTTGATAAAGCCTTCCCATCCTTTTCTATCGCTAGTGTTAACAAATATTGTTTGTAGCACACAGGAAAACTTAGCTAATGAATATAAGAGCAGAGCACAGCATATCTATAAATACAGTGGCGTTCTGGAGTAGGGTGTAGTATAACGTAAAAAAAATAAAATAAAAAAATTTTTTTATTAGCCAACTTGCTTCTAACTAGCATAATGTTTACTATGGAAAACAAGAAGTCACTGTGAAAACATGAGTAACTGAACAGTAAACAACAAGTATGTACTTAGCAAGGTGGTTAAGATGTAAAAAAGAAAATATCCAGTAAATACTGTGCTGAGTCATAAAATGACCGTTAAGTCAGGGGTGCATTTCTTGGGGATAAATAAGTAAAGGCTGGTAGCTGTAACAACGGTATCAGTATCCTGAATACTTAATATAGCATGGGCCTTTAGAAGAGTGGGTTGACTGCCCTGATCCAAACCTTCTGTCAGGGCTAAACTTAAAGATGGGGGGCAGTTGCTCATATGGAACAGCGAGATGGTGTGTGTCAATGTCCGGGGTGTAGAACCCGCCAATGTCAAATTTACCCGATTCCTCTCCTGAGGCCGCAGGCAACATGCTGCTCCTGCTGTAGATGCTCCGGTACAAGCAGCCAATCTATAGCAGTAGGTAGATTCCAGAGATCCCAGCACGTTTGTGGTTCAGAGGACTTGAGTCTATTCAGCCGCACCCAGCCGACACCGGACAATCCATGAGACTCGAAGGAACTCTGGTAAGGTAGCTGGCAGTAAGGAGTCGGGTACAGTCCCTGCGCCCATATCAATTCTTTAGCGCCCTGAAGCGCGACTGTCTGAGACGGTATACTTAGATTTTTATGGGGTACATCTGATTGCAAGCCCCGCAGGTCGGCATCTGTCTCCTGATCCCCCTCTAGGGTAATAGTCTCACTTGTCATAGCGCTGTTGCAGCATATCGAAATGAGTGCCGGTCTCAGCGTTAAAGATGGCGGCTGCTGGGAATCCGTTGTATCCTCCTTGTCACCACACTCATCTTTGTAAATAGTTAGGGCAGTTGATAAGGTGGCAAGAGGAATGAGAGAGTTGAAAGCCTCGTCTATCGCATCTAGTATGATTTGATTATGGACCGCTAGCAAGTCAGATATTTGTCTCATGATAAGCGCGGCCATATTTTTTCGCGCCTCTACTGTAGACCAGTACAAGCTGTAAAGTACGGTTTGCAGATCCTTAATGATGATTATGAAGTTCTCAGGAAGCAACTAGAAGTCAGCACTCAATATATACCCCAAACAAAAGGTTAGAAATAGTGTTAAAGTCTACATAAATTTCGTGTATAGCAGGAGCTCCTAAGGTGTGCGTCCTGTCTGGATGGTAGTTGGCTCCTCCCCCCATCAAAACTCTTATTTTAAGCAATTTACTATGCTGTAAGATTAATATTATCCCCTTTCTTAAAAGAACTGGACGCTCTAAAGCAACAGAAAAGACAACACATATGTGAATTATACAAATGCTGAAATCTTCAGTGTCTAAATGATCCAATGTGTAACCCATGTGTCTTACAATGCTCGTGCCTTCTTTCACATTTCAATTTATTTCCTGCATTGAGTAATATTAAATATGGGATATATCCTTGTTTGGAAATAATATGATTTCAATTTACTAGTTAATGGAGAAAATGTACTAGTCCAAAGGGGAAAAGTTACTAACCTACTCACTGCTAAAGACAGGAAAAAGCCACATTTCTTAAAGGGACACTGAACCCAAATATTTTCTTTCGTGATTAAGATAAAGCATGCAATTTTAAGCAACTTTCTAATTTACTCCTATACTCAAATTTTCTTCATTCTCTTGGTATCTTTATTTGAAAGCAAGAATGTAAGTTTAGATGCCGGCCCATTTTTGGTGAACAACCTGGGTTGTTCTTGCTGATTGGTGGATAAATTCACCCACCAATAAACAAGTGCTGTCCAGTGTACTAAACCAAAAATTGCCTGGCTCCTTAGCTTAGATGCCTTCTTTTTCAAAGGGTTTGGTTATGAGTACTTAAATAAATTTGCAATATAATTCCATTCTTTATTTTGCTCCCCTTTTCATGTAATTTAGCTCTGAAAATTGTGGCTAATTCTCAGAATTTAAAAGCACCCAGCAGACCTCTCAAGGCTAATCCTGTTATATATCTTTCTAATTAGTTTTATACTTTATACTAAAATAATGACTGTGGGCATGATATTCAAAAGCTTACTGGCATAGAGAGAAATCATGCAAAAGCTTTGAGATGTATATTGTAATGTAGGTATCGCTCCTTCACATACAGAACCCTACATAGTGAGATAAATATCTTTGAAATAAAAATTTGTGTTTCTAAAACTTTTTAGGGACCTCTCCATACTGACGAGATGTATTACATAATTACATCATCTCACCTGAGTGGAGTGCTTTGGAATATCAGGTCCTGTGAATGATGTGGTCGAGGTCGGCTACTTAAATAAAATTACAGCAAACACAATGTTAATTTGTTTAAATGTTTAGCTTTCCCTGATATGTTATTCTATTGCAAGACAATAAACATTTCTTAAAATTGCCAGATGTTTAATGTCCATTTTTTTCTTGAAGCTTATTATTGTTATTAACATTTATTTGTACAGTGCCACCAAATTCCGTAGCTTTGTCTTATGAGAAGAAATTTACATCTTGACATCATATATAGGGGCCAAATTATCAAGCTCCGAATGGAGCTTGATGCCCCTGTTTCCGCGTGAGCCTTCAGGCCATAACTTGTCTGCCTGCTCTGAGGCTGCGGACATCAATCCGCGCAATCCTACACGATTGGGCTGATTGACACTCCCTGCTAGCGGCCGATTGGCCGCGAATCTGCAGGGGGCAACATTGCACAAGCAGTTCACAAGAATTGCTTGTGCAATGATAAATGCAGACAGCGTATGCTGTCGGCATTTATCGATTTGTGGCAGACTTGATGAGCTACATCGTATCATGTCCGCTCGCACTTTCATAAATCGGCCCCATAGTGATTTAAGACTAGTTAAATATCTAGGTAGCTTTTAAACTTCAGTCACGAAAGTGTTTGCAGGGGCCTCCGTCTGCTCATCCCCTGCAAAGCTAGCAATCCCTCCAAAACTGCTAAGATTTTAAAGGGGCATTAAACATTTGATACTGTTATATAAAGTCTTGAATTATACATGCTAAAAAAGTACAACATACTTTCATTTTTTTATTTTAACCCCCTTTTTTGTAATTTATCTGGGGGTTTTAAAATTCCTGCAATAATCACAATCTATCATAGCTGCATTTTTGGCTCTTTTTCCAGGTGAAAAGATAATTTTTCGATTTGGTGTAATCACAATAGAGCGTTTTCAGTTGATTCACCTAAGTTAAAAGGCAATAATAGTCAAAAATGAACATATGTTCTATTTCATAAGAGCATGTAATTTTAACACATTTGACCCTACACTACTGTGTGTTTAACCTCCATAAAGGGATTAAATACACAGTAGAAGTAAATTTGGGACCCACTGGTCACTGCCAGTCCCAAGGGTAAACCACCACTGATCCAATCAGCAGCACTAGTCGTACGACACAGCTATGTAACTAGAGCTACTGATTGGATCAGTGTTGATTTTAGCTTGGGACCTGCAGAGCTCTGCGAGTCCCAAGCGGTACGTCTACTGTGTGTTTAATCCCTTTGTGGGGTTAAACACACAGTAGTGCAGGGTCACTAGTCTTAAAATGAAATGTCTTAAGGAATTATAGCATGTAGGTTTTTTTTTTTAACTATTTTTGTCCTTTATGGATTCATTATCATTACATTGTGCATATAAATTTTGTGTTATCATGCATTTTGCTTTTTTAGGATGCTTTAGATTTAAAGAATATGAGCATAATTTTCCAATACATTTATGGATAACAGGATTGAGATCAGGTATTCATTGAACTGACAGTAAATTATGTTTGTATGTAATAGTAAAATTGCCTAGATGTCAGAAAAAAAGTCTGACCCTTTCCCAGTCAATTATCCTGCAATTTGCAGAATGTTCCACAATCAAAAGCACCGTACCGTTAATCCCAGTACCTCTTATATCAGCTTGGATCTACTCAGACCCAGTGAAGGTATGCTGGTGTTGTGGTTATTATAGAAATAAAACTTTCCATCAATAGGACAAATGCTACAATGCATATATCTACAAATCATTGTAAATGCTGTATCTTAACATTAAATTCAACACTTAATATTTCCATAGATGTTTAGTTAAGGAAAATAACACAGCCTTGCACTGCAAATTCATATTTATATTGCCTGTATTTGCTGTAAAATACCTATGACAAATTGTGCATGTTTTCTACAGGGAGATTGTAGTCTCTATCTTTTACATTGTGTGACATTTACTATATATATATATACTGACTTTAAAGTCTGCTGAATACAATTTCTATATGCATCTGTTTTGGGAAAGTTTTCCATTTGTATGGCTAGAGGTTGCGCAATATCCTTTCTTTTTCTGTTTTTTGACAATGTGAGTTTAAAAGATAATTAATGCTCTTCTGCTATACACCCCAGCATGCATGTTTGCTCTTCTTAAAAACACAGGACAGATGCATTTTTTTAAGCAAGAAAGAAAACCAAGCAAGCCAACATACTTCAGTTGCTTCTCACCTTCCTAGTTGTTCTGCATTTTGTCCAAACAAAAGATACAGGTTTTAAGATAGAAACAGAACTATTTAACCTTCATTAATAATTCATACTGTTCAAACACATCATCTAGTAACTGAAGAGGGTTTAATGGTAGCTAAGCTTGAGTCTGTTGTCAAAAGTGGGTTTAACTTTCTATGAACTCAGCGGACACAAAGAATACAGCCTGCTTACTATGCTAAATGTCAGCATCTAGCAGCAAACTGATGACTATTAATTGTAATGGAATACCTCTGGAGCTATTTGTACAAATAACAAAGAAGTACTGTCAGAACTTGAAAGAGGTCCATCTGCCATTTTTTGAGGCAGTGTTAACATTATGTAAGTGTAGGTGCTGGTTGACATTATTAACACTGGCACCTGATTTTAGGTTATCCTGAATCTAGAATGCATGTACTGTTGGTTTCCTGTTAATGACTTTCTACACCAAGAGGCAGAGAATTATCCCAAATCATCATGCTTTCACCCTATTGGCTTTTCTACACATGGGATATTTTGTAAAATTATATTTATTTGCAAGCAAGAAAATCCTATCTATCTGTAGGAGCTCTCCAAGGTTCCAAACAAGCAGGTTGTTTTCCACTCAGTCTTTTGTGTTGTCTCATAGCTTTGGATATTGTGTTTATAAGTCAAGAGTTCAAAATTATAAGCTGTAGTATATTTTGTAATAAGGATCAATTCTAAGGCAACCTTTTTCAAAATGCAACAATACCATATGTTTAGAATATCAAATTCCACTTTATTGGCGTTACTATTACATTGTATTTAAAAGTTCTACTGTATTTGATATTCTAACTTATATATTTCTACAGCTTTAAAAAGGCAGCTATTAGATCCTTTGAGACTGTCATGTTATTTAACAATGAATATCCCTCTAAAATTATGTTACACAGCAATCTCTGGCATTGAAGGGATAATTCTCTTTGGGGTAGTTTATTAGCTCCTAATTTAACAGTAAACATTGATACAAAAATTACCCTAAAAATAAATTTGAAAGCAACATTTCTGTTTTTATACTAAATAATGAGATCATTTTTAAACATTGCATAGTAAAAATCTGCTTGAAATTGTGACTCAAAGAGATGCAAAGGCGTAATCAATTCCACAGGCAGAGCTAACTTATTTGTACACCGTGGGCTTGCTCTATTTACTCTGACACATGTAAGTGTCAAATAAAATATAGGCAACTTTGTTTTTTTCCCACACTGCTAGTATGAATTAAATTAAAAACAAACAAGTGTCAACTTTTGAGGCAGATGTGATATTTGTTTTTCTAAATATCCTTATATGTAGGTTATTGTTATTATTATTGTAGGATATTGATGAAACCTCCCAGGATGCCAGTTAATTTGCTGTAAAATGACAAGATTACAATTGAGGGACAATATAAGTAATATAAAACTTTCACTTAAAGGGACATGTGACCAATGTGGAAATAGAAAATAAGTATAATATTTTTAGTTTATTCCTGGATTATGGCCAGAAATAAATAGGCTTAATTATTCTCCAAGTTGTTGGTAAAATGCATACTCTGGAACTATAATTAGTTATTCACAAACAATTTAAAGATTTATGTTATATTATATTTTCGCATAATATACTGTTTGCATTTCAGGAATAAAAATGCAAAGCAAAATGCCCCAAATACAATACAACATATTTCCTCTGTGATGGGCAGTCATACAATACAACACATTTCCTCTGTGATGGGCAGTCATACAATACAACACATTTCACCTGTGATGGGTAGTCATACAATACAACACATTTTCCCTGTGATGGGTAGTCATACAATACAACACATTTCCTCTGTGATGGGTAGTCATACAATACAACACATTTCCCCTGTGATGGGTAGTCATACAATACAACACATTTCCCCTGTAATGGGTAGTCATACAATACAACACATTTCTTCTGTGATGGGTAGTCATACAATACAACACATTTCCCCTGTGATGGGTAGTCATACAATACAACACATTTCCCCTGTGATGGGTAGTCATACAATACAACACATTTCCTCTGTGATGGGTAGTCATACAATACAACAAATTTCCTCTGTGATGGGTAGTCATACAATATAACACATTTCCCCTGTGATGGGTAGTCATACAATACAACACTTTTCACCTGTGATGGGCAGGCATACAATACAACACATTTCCCTTGTGATGGGCAGGAATACAATACAACACATTTCCTCTGTGATGGGCAGGCATACAATACAACACATTTCCTCTGTGATGGGTAGTCATACAATGCAACACATTTCACCTGTGATGGGCAGGCATACAATACAACACATTTCACCTGTGATGGGCAGTCATACAATACAACACATTTCCTCTGTGATGGGCAGTCATACAATACAACACATTTCCTCTGTGATGGGCAGTCATACAATACAACACATTTCCTCTGTGATGGGTAGTCATACAATACAACACATTTCACCTGTGATGGGCAGACATACAATATAACACATTTCACCTGTGATGGGCAGTCATACAATACAACACATTTCCTCTGTGATGGGCAGTCATACAATACAACACATTTCCTCTGTGATGGGCAGTCATACAATACAACACATTTCCCCTGTGATGGGTAGTCATACAATACAACACTTTTCACCTGTGATGGGCAGGCATATAATACAATACATTTCCCTTGTGATGGGCAGGAATACAATTCAACACATTTCCCCTGGGATGGTCAGGCACACAATACAACACATTTCCCCTGTGATTGTCGGGCATACAATACAACACATTTCCCCTGTGATGGTCAGGCACACAATACAACACATTTCCCCTGTGATTGTCAGGCATACAATAAAACACATTTCTCCTGTGATGGGCAGGCATACAATACAACACATTTCCCTCGGGTGGGCAGGCATACAATATTACTCATTTCCCCTGTGATGGGCAGGCATAAAATACAACACATATCCCCTGGGATGGGAAGGCAGACAATACAACACATTTTACCTGTGATGGGCAGGCATAAAACTCAGTTCTCCTGTGATGGGCAGGCACACAATACAACACATTGCTCCTGTGATGGACAGGCATACAAAACAACACATTTGCCCTTTAAAGGGCAGGCATACAATACTACAAATTTACTCTGTGATGGGCAGGCATACAATACAACACATTTCCCCTGTGATAGTCAGGCATACAATACTACAACAACTTTCACCTGTGATGGGCAGGCATACAATAAAATACATTTCCCCTGTGATGGGCAAGAATACAATACAACACATTTGCCCTGTGATGGTCAGTCACACAATACAACAGATTTTCCCTTGTGATGTTCAGGCATACAATGCAACACATTTCCCCTGTGATGGTCAGGCATACAATGCAACACATTTCCCCTGTGATGGTCAGGCATACAATGCAACACATTTCCAATGTAATGGTCAGGCATACAATAAAGCATATTTCCTGGGATGGGCAGGCATACAATACAACATATTTCCCCTGTGATGGGCAGGCATACAATACAACAAATGTCCTCTGTAATTGGTAGTCATAGAATAAAACATATTTCCCTGTAGTGGGCAGTTATACAATACAACACATTTTCCCTGTGGAAGGCAGGCATAAAATACCACACATTTCCCCTGGGATGGGCAGGCATTTTACCAGCATTATATCAAACTAATGTTTGTTAAAGATAAATATCTGCAGTTGGATTTTTGTTTGTGACAGGATATTTGGATGTTCCCACCAGAGAGATTGTGGCAACCTATGCTGAAACAGATAAGCCTTCGCTGGAAGTTTCAGTTATTTGACTACTAACTTTTTTCATGTGCAATGTAAATTGTATTACAATTACTTCTGTGTGCTTGAAATATTTTGTTCCTGTGTAGGTTCAATGCCATTTTTAGATTTTTTTTCATAAAATACGATTTTTGCAGAACAACTTTCTTCTAATATTTAAAGTAGTTAAACAATGCAATTGTTAGTGCATATTTTTATTTTAAAATCTCATTTATTTGTTTTGGAAATTCTATTGTAGTGTATGCAAACTCTTCTCAAGGAAAAACTGGCTTTAGAGCATTAGGATAAGGGTTTCATAGTGCTGGAGAGGTTTCTTAAAAAATCTCACAAACCGAAATAGCTTTAGATAATTAAGTCCATAGTAATATAGTGTGAGTAATGCACAAATTGCTTGTTGTATTAATTAATCATTGGAATGTCCCTTTGAATATATATTTATTGCAATTGTACAACAGCAGGTGGCATTAGCAAATGAATGCACTAAGTTATTGTTCAACATTAAAATAAACTTAGTCTACATAATAACAACACTGGGCAATTGATATTTTCCTACTATGCTTGAAATATTAAACAATTCATAAATTGGAATGCTCAAAAATAAAATATTTATATTTATTTTGGATGTTGTTTTCATAAATAGATAATATTGCAATACAAGAAAAAAATGAAAGCCCCACTAAGAGCATTAAGGGGTTTATTACGGCTCTTTGCACGCATCAGATGTAGCATGCGTATTACAAGTTGAAAGTAAACAAGTTCGCTCGAGCGCAATTTAATTTAACAGGCCTCAGGATATTGTGACTTCAGAGCTCTGGTTAACTGTTATGCTTTGTTTGACTAAAAAGTTGCACAAAGTAAATAAAAAATACATTTAAAAGTAAAGTTTAATTTATAATAACACTAATAAAAATTATTCTTAAAAAAATTGGAATAAAAAGTTAGAAGGGCTCAAAGATATGAGGTCTAAGGTGTTAGAGAAAAAAAGGCTTCACATTCCCCATTGAAGTCTATGGAGAAAAGAAAGTAATCAAAAAACCTAACATCCTAACATAAGCCTCTAAACTTATTAACCCCTAAATCGCCTTCCCCTACATCGCCATCACTAAATTCAACTATTCACCCCTTAACCACAGTTCCCCACATCGCCAACACTAAATAAACCTATTAACCCCTAAACCGCTGTCCCCGCACATCGCAAATACTTAAATTAAACTATTAACCCCTAAAGCTAACACCCCCTAACTTTAACAAAATTAAAACACATTTAAACACTTAAAGTTACAATATACTAACACATTGCATACAAAGAGAGAAGCGCTCTACCGGTAATGAACAACAGCTCAGCAGCTAGTTAGTTATATGACAATTTACCACCCAGGAGCAGCCTCTTTTAGACCAGTATGCTTTTCACAGAGGATAACTTTCCTGAAGTATATCAGTCTGATCCTGCCAAGTAATGTCAGTCCAGCCCTAAAATACCATGCAATTCTCCTCTGAATAAGGAACATGACAACCCCAGATGATCGTTTCGTAATTCTTTTATTAGAAAAATAATCAAAAATGCAAATATACATAATAAAATCTTAATAACAAATGCAATCAAAATATCCCTTGTTAGAAAACAACTGAAAAATTAACCCAAACTTTTGTCATCAGAAATAATTCAAAATGCACATATAAAACTTAAATAATCACACAGAATAAAATTAAACATAATTCAAATACAGACAAAAACAAACTGGAGAGAAAAAAGCAAAAAGTAATGAATCCAATCCTTCCACTTCTTTGTCTTCCAGATGCCTTCAGAATCTAATTCCCCATATCGCCTCCTATCAAAATAAAATTAATAAAACAACTTCCCACGGATCATGCCCACACAATCACCTAAAGTAACTACCTCTTTCTTAAAAATGAATATATTACGCACATCCCACAACACCTCCCTCACACAACATGCTAACAACCACATCAATCTTGCTGTCTCCTTATCCACACCACGTCAACACAAACCATACATCATCATATTAAAAGTTAAAAACTGCACTCCAGTCAGACTTCTCCAAACATCCCTAGCATACTCACAATTCCAAAACAAATGAATAACGCTCTCACTTTGACAACAACCATCTCTAGGACACACTTCTGAAGCCACTAAACGGGGCACTCTCTGAAAATACCTTGTCAGCAAACACTTATGCACACTCATCCAACTAATATCTTTCTGCCTATTCATCAAATGCTTATTACAAACAATGTTCCATACCAACACACATTCATTCTCATTCAAATCCCCAATCAACTCAAGACCTTCCTTCTTCTCCAACATTTTCAACACCATTCTGTTTTCACACCACATCTCCCTACTAACATTCTCCAAACCATACCTTTTAATCCAACATTCCACCCTTACATAAAACCACGGAACAGCAAAACATACCGGTTTCTTTCTATGAATCTCAAACAGACCATATCATCTTAAAACATTTCCACAAGCATACTTTACCATACAACCAGCTATGCTATCCTTACCACTCAGAACCACACACCTACTAACATATTTTACAGCCAATAATTTCTCCACATTTGGAAAACCCTTACCACCAACATTCTTACTCTTAACAACAACATCTCTTTTCGAATGCTCCAAACCAGAACTCCAGAAAAATGAAAAGAACACTCTCAAAATTCTCCAAAAAATCTCTCTCAGTTGGTGAAAAAACTAACACTAAATATAACATAATATAACATAATAGGGATCAAAACCGATTTAAACTAACGCTTAATATAACATAATAGGGATCAAAACCAATTTAATAACTAACATTGTTCTCCTTCCAAAGATAAAGTCCTTAAAGACCAAAACTAGATTTTTTTTACTCACTTTATCAAAAACATTCTCTCAACTTCCCATGCCTTTCAAACCCACATCAAATTTCACACCCAACACCTCAATTGCACCGTCAGTCACAGGTCATCCACAGGAATCAATCTCCCTATTATTACCAAAAACTTTAACTTTACACTTATTCCAATTAACTCTGAAACAACTTGCCATACAAAAACATTCAACCAAAGTTTTCACCCTCCTCAAAAAAGCCTGAGTCTCACATACCACACTCACATCATCCATATACCCAATCACTTTGAATGAAACACCTTCCATTACTGCCAGGAACACTCACACCATTTATCCTTCCTCAAACTTGTTAACAATGGATCAATGACACATACAAATAACACAGGAGACAAAGGACAACCTTGACACACTCCAGATTTAACACAAAATTCCTCAGTCAAAAAACCATTAACCTGAACTTGACTCACAATATCACAATACAAACATTTAAACCATCCAATAATCTAACCAGAGAAACCTAAATGTTCTAAAACACGAAAGATAAAATAATGCACTACCCTATCATACTCTTTTTAAAAATTCACATTAGCAACAGCAACACACCTCATCTTCTCCCTCAATACCACAATACATCACGTAGTAACAACAAACTTTCAGAAATCTGATGCCCAGGAACAGCACACAATTGCTCTTCACCCACAACCTTACCAATCACTCCACATATTCTATTTGCCAGCACCTTTGCAATAACCTTATAGTCAACATTCAACAACGGAATCAGCCTCCAATTCCTCAAATCTCTCTTATCATCATTTTTAAATAACAAAACAATCAAACCTTTCCACATTAAAACAGGCAAAACATTCATTCTTAAAACAAACTTACAAATATCCAACATATCCACCCCAATCAAATTCCAAAAACAAGTATAAAATTCAACAGGCAAACCATCACAACCAGGTACCTTACCATACTTAAAACTCCTAACAACCCCTGCAATCGCATCCAAACTTATATCCCTTTCTAACAAATCATTATCATATTTTTCCAACTTAACCTCAATGTCTTCCAACAACTCCATTTCCAATGAAACATCTCTTGTCTTTTCTTTATACAGTTCACTATAAAACTCATGAACTTCACGCAAAACATCATCCATACCATTAATTTCACACTCAAAAACACTAACAAAACAAAAAAATATTTACTACAGACTCATCCTTTTACATTTTCTCCAATCTTGCCATAAAAACAATTTTCTTTCCTTTTTCATGCATACACTTTTTAATTATCTGTCTTGCTTCAGCAATTTCCTCATGCACATCAATACCACAATTTCTCAATTTATACAAATACAACAACCCCAGATACCATTTATCATACAACTCCCTTTCCATTCTAGCTTTCTCACAGCTTTTCTTAATAAGAAACCTCTTTATTACCACTTTCAACCATTCCCACCACATAAGCACATTACTAAAATCACACATTTTTTTACGCCACCTTTCATACATCCAACAAACTGACGCTTAATCTTCTCATCTTCTCATCTTGTAACAAATCCACATTCAGTTTCCAAACACCCTTGCCATACTTGATCTTCAAATAACAATTCACCTTACACATCAAAAAGTCATGATCCGTAAAGGGCATCCGCTTCAAAGAAAAATAATCAACACCTTTCATTATCGCCAACTCTGCAGTCACTATGGACTATGGATAATACAAAGACAGCACCACTCTTGTTCTCTTTGAGGTCAGAAAAAGAAAGGGATACAGCAGCAAAGGATTACAACAAAAATTTTCTCTACAGATAAAACTAATTACAGTTTAAAAACACTGTTTGAAGAATTGGAATTTTTACTTCTCAAGGAGGACAAACTGATTTGGGACATTAAAACCCTGAACAGGTATGAGGAATTAGGCATTATACCAAGGGGACTTAGGCTTAACAAGTTCCCTACATTCCTGGTGGAGGATAGGACATTCATAGAGCTTTGGAATAGTAGTCTATCAGAATGTTCTCTCAAGCTGATGAAACTCCTTTGTGACTACAAACAGAAGGCTCTGGAGGAGATTGCCCTGATGATAAGAGAAGTACAAAAGGAATTGAATCTGCGAAGTAAGGAGCCCAATTTTCTAAAGTTTGACAATACATTACAGCAGATAATAGCAGAAGCAAAAGCACTTCTCCTTGAAGTGAAACATAATAAGTACCTGAAGGACCAACAAGATTACGACTTGAACAGAGTTAATATAAGGAATAAGAGGGATAGATCCCTATTAAGGAAAGAACAGAATAAAAGTGGATTCTTCCCTGGTCAACAGCGAGGTACAGACACAAACGTAACTGTGGAAGGAGGGTGAACTTTTATAAAAGTCAGGGTGAGTCTTGTGATGAGGGCTCAGCCTCAGGAGGAGAAGAACACCAAACCTCTGAACAGGTGGTGAAATCAAAGGCTATCCCCCCCATTTTAAAAACACTGACTCCTCAATTCCACCAGCAGTCGCACTACAGGGATGAGACAATTCCTGGAATAGGGGGCCAAAGGGACATTGGAGACCAAAAAAAAGCTCAGTTAGAGCAGGTTTTTTCCATCCCCCAAAAAACATCAGAAGAGGGGGGAGGAGGAAACCCAAATCAAGATCCTGTCTACCAGTACAAGGAGCAGAGAAGGTATCCACAGAGAGAGTTAGAAGAAGGAACATAATGAATCTAAGTATACCCCCGATGTCCATAAACTGGAAGTCTTGAGCCTTGGGTTAATCTTTGTACCAACGGCTGACTTCAGTTTGTTTGGAACTTTACTTAATGTGAACAAACTCATCAGAGACTTGACATTGAGAAAATTATTCAATACTCACCCCAAGAGAGGGGAAAATGAGAGTCATGATGACATTCAAGTAAATATATCTCGGGGGGTGAAAGGGTCACTGAGGGATAGTACTCTCAGTTTTCAGGAGATTTGTGATATAGGAGTTTTGGAATCTCTAGAGGAAGGTGGAGGAAAAGAAAGGCATGAAAGTGTTAAGACTCCTTCCCTCAGGGAAAAGTCCACCTTTTACCACATACAAAGTAGGGGGAACATCCTCGAGAAATTTCAAAAAAGAGTAGAGGAAGATCTCACTTGCCTCCACTATAAATCTGTTAGGGGCAGGAATAACAATATCACTAACCAACAGAAGAGGGCGCTCAATAAGCTAAGTAAAAATAATGACATCATCATTAGGGCCGCAGATAAGGGTGGGGCTATTGTCCTATTGAACAGGAGTGATTTCATAGCAGAGGCTGAGAGACAGTTATGCAATCTAGAGGATTATATAAGTTTGCCTGGGGACCGTATGCGAGCTTACTAACATCAACTGGCCTCTCTTGTAGATGATGGTTTGGAACTTGGCTTTATTGATCCAGACACAAAAAACTACTTACTGGTGTCTAATCCTACCATGGCTACCTTCAATCATCTACCTAAGGTTCATAAGTCGGTAGAAAATTTACAGGGGAGGCCTATAGTGAGTGGTATTGGCTCCTTACTGGAACATCTGTCCGAGTGGTTGGACAACATCTTACAGCCTTTGGTGAGCACCTTGTGGAGCCACTTGGCAGATACCAAGCATATTATAAATTTTCTCAGTAACATTACTTGGAGATCAAACTACAAGTGGCTTACTGTGGACGTCAAATAACTCTATACCTCTATACCACATACTAAGGGCCTGGAGGCTATACACTTTTTTATGGATAGACATTATGGAGGGGACATTATCCTGACTTTGTAGATTATGTAGTGGAAGTTACCAGATTCCTCCTTACCCATAATTATTTCAAATTTGGGGGGAGTTTCTTTCTCCCGAGGCATGGGACAGCTATGGGGGCCAAATTTGCCCCCTCCTATGCCAACCTCTTCATGGGTTGGTGGGAGCTGTCCCACATCTTTGGGGAGGGGAACCCCCACAGACAAGAGATAATTTGGTATGGACGTTTTATTGAAGACCCGCTCTTCATCTGGGGGGTCAGATACACACCTGACTCACTTTACTGAGTACCTTGACAATAATACTGTGGGTATTGGTTTTACCTCTGAGATCTAGACCTCACGAGTAAATCTTGTAGATATCACTCTTGAAGGGGTATCTGGTCAAGGTATCAGGATGGAGGAATACAGTAAACCAATCACAGGGAACTTGCTTCTCCACGCCTCTAGCTGTCACCCCCGAAGGGTATTTGGAGGTGTAGCTAAGGGCCAATTCATCCGCTTGAAAAGAAACTGCACTGATTCTTCAGTATATGAGAAACAGGCAGATGAATTGGCAATAAGGCTTCAAGAGAGAGGGTATAGTCCCAAGACAATCAGTAGAGTTAGGAAAACAGTTGAAAGGATTCCCAGAAGAAACCTACTGAGCCAAAATAGGAATACCCATAAGAATTTGGATGAGACTGAATACCCCACTAACAAAGTCACCTTTATTACTGAATTTTCCAGACAGTATGGTGAAATATGTCAAATTGTGGACAAACATTTTAAACTCCTTGCTGCGGATGATGGCTTGATCAACGGGGTTGATCAAGGAGTAAGGTTTGCCCACAAAAAGAATAGGACCATAGGGAATATTGTGGCCCCAACCAGGATTAGATCTGAGATCCCGACTGACTCCTCATGGCTCAGGTGTGTAGGCATGTTTAGATGCCATCATCACACCTGTGTAGCATGTGAAAGAGTGAGTGTAGGGGACTCCTTCAGCTCATCTGTAACAGGAGAGAATTTCAGGATTAAGTTTTGCCTGAATTGCAGACAAACCTATATAATATATGTGATTACCTGTAAAGAATGTTCCCTCCAGTATGTAGGGCTTACGACGAGGGAAGCCAGAACCCGTATTAAGGAGCACCTGTCTGACATTAGAACAGGCACTTTGTCTACTCCCTTGATCAGGCACTTTTCTGATGTCCACCAGAAGAACCTAGGGTTCTTTACTTGGACAATCATTGACGAAGTGCCCCCTAGAAAAGGTGTAGCGGACAGGACACATAAACTAGGGGACAGAGAGGCCTTCAGGATTTTCAAGTTGAGAACGAGAACTCCAGAAGGCCTCAACTCTGAATTTGATCGGATTAATTTTTGGTGAATTCCCCCCCACTCATCTATTCTATTCTATTTTATTCTTGTGCACTCCATCCTAAGTTTGTCCAATCTTGGGCAATAACTATTTAATTTGTTAGTGGGGGAATAGTGGGGGGAGGGTTTGCTATCCCCATGGTATAGGACCCCCACAGCTCCATACTGGTCATTATGGTAAACATGCATTTACCTCCAAGTGTGTTAACTAATTGGACTTGTGAGGTTTAACTGTCCCTCATCCTGACCCTTTGCAATATGACAGGTGTCAGGATCAATTCAAAGATTCCCTATTTTGTGCTAGACTTCGCAAATTATTTAATAATTTAGTATTTTATAATTACACTATTATGTGTCAGTATTAGTATTTATCTTATTTAGGCTCTGGAGGAAGCTATATAGCCAGAAACAGTCTCTCAATGTGTATATCTCCGGTCCTTTTTCTTTGACCTCATTCATGTAGGAGACCTATCTACAGCGTTTACACTAGCACTACGCCCTAGCTATTCACTCTTAAGAAATTTAATTTATTTATGGGGTATTGATCACTTTAAGCAAATTCCGTTATTACACTGAGTATACTTGCTCTGCCTGGTTCGGTTATCTAGACATGTCTTAGTTGTAGTGATGTATTGATCTCCACTATTTACTTGACATAGGAGTTTCCATAGCAACCGAGGGGACAGGATCTTAATTTTGAACTTAGCACTGATTTCGTAACTTGAGGGGGTGTGTTGTTGGTTTGTAAACCGGATTGGTCACATTGCTAGGGGGTGTGAACACACGGTGACCAATCACGATAAGGGCTAGGGTTTTTAACTTCAGCAGAATAATTGTTTTTTAGCATGGCTATGAGTAAGGCTAATGCCGAAACGCATCAGCCATAGTATTTGCTAGCCTTTTTTACATTTTTTATCTGTATTTTACCCGAGGGTATGTACCCTCCAGCTCACAGTTTGTTTGTTTATCATTTCACTTTCCAGCAAACGCTCTGTGCGTCTCAGTTTTTTTGTTTGTAACAACCTCAGATACCATTTATCATACAACTCCCTTTCCATTCTAGCTTTCTCACAGCTTTTCTTAATAAGAAACCTCTTTATTTCCACCTTCAACCATTCCCACCACATAAGCACATTACTAAAATCACACATTATTTTCCACCACCTTTCATACATCCAAACAAACTGATGCTTAATCTTCTCATCTTGTAACAAATCCACATTCAGTTTCCAAACACCCTTACCATACTTGATCTTTAAATCACAATTCACCTTACACATCAATAGGGCATGATCTGTAAAGGGCATCTACTTCAAAGAAAAATCATCAACACCTAGAAATTTAGATAAAAAACAAAAATCAATTCAAGATTTTATCCCACCACTATCACTAAAGAAAGTAAAACCCTCCCCTGAAAATGGAACAGACCCAAAGGCATCCTTCAAACCGAAAGATTTAAGCAGATCAACTAAAAAATTCCCTGAGCTATCCACCTTACAATCACTCCCACCCTCTCTGTCCCCATTCTTAATAATGCAATTAAAATCCCCAAACAAAAAAGTTGGATCTCACCCTGGCAGAAAAAACTTTAATGTTTCAAAATTAAGCAAACGTTCTACATTATTTGTAGAAGCATATACATTAAACAAATGAAAAACAGTCCCACAAAAACTAAAACTAACCAAAAGAACCCAACATGGGACAATATGAACTACTTTAAGGAAAGAAAAACAAAACCCCTTAAACAAAACTCCCCCCCAAATTCCTATCAGAAGAACAAGACCATACTTTAGGACCATATTCCCTGTCAGCACATTTAGGATGTTCAGGGAGACTACATTCCTGCAAACAAAAATATTAGCAGGACATACAGATAATAACTTAAACATTGCATCTATCCTTGCTATAGTTTTCATACACCTGACATTAAGGGAAGAAATGGTCAGAAACATCACAAAAATAAATTAAAGTAAAACAAAAAAAGAACATCAGGACTTCTTCTTTCCTTTCTTTTTCTTAGGACTTAAAGAAGATCCTTTAAATCTGCCTCTGTGACTAGTGATGTCGCAAATAGTTCACCGGCGAATAGTTCCGGTGAACATAGCATGTTCGCGTTCGCCAGGGCGGGCGAACATATGCAACGTTCGGTCCGCCCCCTATTCGTCATCATTGAGTAAACTTTGACCCTGTACCTCACAGTCAGCAGACACATTACAGACAATCAGCGGCAGACCCTCCCTCCCAGACCCTCCCACCTCCTGGACAGCATCCATTTTAGATTCATTCGGAAGCTGTATTCTTAGTGAGAGGAGGGACAGTGTAGCTGCTGCTGATTTAATAGGGAAATCGATAGCTAAGCTAGTGTATTCAGTGTCCCCTACAGTCCTGAAGGACTCATCTGATCTTTGCTGTAAGGACAGCACCCCAAAAAGCCCTTTTTAGGGCTAGAACATCATTCTGCTTTTTTTTTTTTTTTTTTTTCCTGTGTAATCTAATGGCAGTTGCCTGCCTGCCTCCCAGTGTGTGTCAGGCTCACATCGTATACTGTGCCCACTTGCCCAGTGCCACCACTCATATCTGGTGTAACAGTAGTGTACATTTAAAAAAAACAACACTTTTTTGACTGTGAAATTATAGCAGACAGCTGCCAGTACCCAAGATGGCCGAAAATTAGGCAGATGGGGAGTGTTAGAGAGCTGTTTTTGGGGGGATCGGGGAGGTTGGGGGCTAAGGGGGGATGCTACACCACAGCATATGTAAATATGCTTAAATTTTTTTTAATTTTTTTTAAAAACCTTTTATTTTAGTACTGGCAGACTTTCTGCCAGTACTTAAGATGGCGGGGACAATTGTGGGGTGGGGGAGGGAAGGGAGCTGTTTGGGAAGGATCGGGGGGTCTGATGTGTTAGGTGGGAGGCTGATAGCTACACTAAAGCTAAAATTAACCCTGCAAGCTCCCTACAAACTACCTAATTAACCCCTTCACTGCTAGCCATAATACACGTGTGATGCGCAGCAGCATTTAGCAGCCATCTAATTACCAGAAATCAACGCCAAAGTCATATATGTCTGCTATTTATGAACAAAGGGGATCCCAGAGAAGCATTTACAACCATTTGTGCCATAATTGCACAAGCTGTTTGTAAATAATTTCAGTGAGAAACCTACAATTGCGAAAAAATGTAAGTTTTTTTTAAATTTGATCGCATTTGGCGGTGAAATGGTGGCATTAAATATACCAAAATGGGCCTAGATCAATACTTTAGGTTGTCTACTACACTACACTTAAGCTAAAATTAACTCTACAAGCTCCCTACATGCTCCCTAATTAATCCGTTCACTGCTGGGCATAAAACACGTGTGGTGCGCAGTGGCATTTAGCAGCCTTCTAATTACCAAAAAGCAACGCCAAAGCCATATAAGTCTGCTATTTCTTAACAAAGGGGATCCCAGAGAAGCATTTACAACCATTTATGCCATAATTGCATAAGTTGTTTGTAAATAATTTCTGTGAGAAACCTAAAGTTTGTGAAAAAGTGAACAATTTTTTTTTAGAAACTATTTAGCATGGTTGTTTTTTGGTGGTTGTAGATGTGTAACAGATTTTGGGGGTCAAAGTTAGAATTTTTTTTTAAATTTTTTCCTCATATTTTATAATATTTTTAATAATAAATTATAAGATATGATGAAAATAATGGTATCTTTAGAAAGTCCATTTAGTGGCGAGAAAAAATGGTATATAATATGTGTGGGTACAGTAAATGAGTAAGAGGAAAATTACAGCTAAACACAAACACTGCAGAAATGTAAAAATAGCCCTCGTCCTTAAGGGAAAGAAATTGAAAAATGGCCTTGGTCCTTAAGGGGTTAAAAAAAATAGAAATTTGACTGTGAAATAATAGCAGTCAGTGGAGGGGGGCGGGATCGTCCGGGGGCTCGCACGGACGCACGCGCGTGCATGGGAGGGCGGGGGCGGGCGCGTGCATGGGGAGGGAGCGGGTGGGAACCGCTACACTACAGAAAAAGTTGGTGTAAAATTTTTTTTTAAAAAGGGATAAAAATTAAAAAAAAAAGATCAGGCAGGTGGTAGGGGTTGGTCTGTGGGGGGGGGGAAGCTACACTACAGAAAAAAAAAAACTCAGAAAAAACTACCTTTATTTGCAAACTGGGTACTGGCAGACTGCTGCCAGTACCCAAGATGGCCGCCAATAATGGGGAGAGTTAGAGAGCTGTTTTGGGGGGGATCAGGGAGGTTGCTACACCACAGCATATGTAAATATGCTAAAAAAAATAAAAAAATTATTTTTTTAAAAAAAACCTTTTATTTTAGTACTGGCAGACTTTCTGCCAGTACTTAAGATGGCGGGGACAATTGTGTGGTGGGGGAGGGAAGGGAGCTGTTTGGGAGGGATCAGGGGGTCTGATGTGTCAGGTGGGAGGCTGATCTCTACACTAAAGCTAAAATTAACCCTGCAAGCTCCCTACAAACTACCTAATTAACCCCTTCACTGCTAGCCATAATACACGTGTGATGCGCAGCAGCATTTAGCGGCCTTCTAATTACCAGAAAGCAAAGCCAAAGTCATATATGTCTGCTATTTCTGAACAAAGTGGATGCCAGAGAAGCATTTACAACCATTTATGCCATAATTGCATAAGTTGTTTGTAAATTATTTCTGTGAGAAACCTAAAGTTTGTGAAAAAGTGAACAATTTTTTTTTTATTTGATCGCATTTGGCGGTGAAATGGTGGCATGAAATATACTAAAATGGGCCTAGATCAATACTTTGGGATGTCAAGGGATATTCAGGTATTCCTGACAGATATCAGGGTTCCAATGTAACTAGCGCTCATTTTGAAAAAAAGTGGTTTTGAAATAGCAAAGTGCTTCTTGTATTTATTTCCCTATAACTTGCAAAAAAAGCAAAGAACATGTTAACATTGGGTATTTCTAAACTCAGGACAAAATTTTGAAACTATTTAGCATGGTTGTTTTTTGGTGGTTGTAGATGTGTAACAGATTTTTCAGGGCCTGCCAGGGCACAGTGTCACACCAGTGCAACTCATATCTGGTGTAACAGTAGTGTACATTAAAAAAAAATACAATTTTGACTGTAATAGATTGAATAGCAGTTAGTTGTCTGCAAGCGTGTGTGTCAGGCCTACAGCGTCTACTCTGCCAACTT
Source organism: Bombina bombina (assembly GCF_027579735.1). Taxonomy (NCBI): domain Eukaryota; kingdom Metazoa; phylum Chordata; class Amphibia; order Anura; family Bombinatoridae; genus Bombina; species Bombina bombina. The sequence continues at coordinate 397,273,264 of NC_069502.1, read as the reverse complement.
CTGCCAGTGCACAGTGCCACTCATATCTGTTGTCACAGTAGCTTGCTTGCATAGTACCACTAATCGAAAAAAAAATGACAGGCAGAGGCAGGCCACCCCGCAGGGGCCGTCGCGGTCATGGTGCTGTGATTCCCTTTGGCCCTAGAATAATGCCCAGTGTTCAGAGGCCACGTACCCTGAACTCGAAAAGTTCTGAGGACATAGTTGACTGGCTAACAGAGGACACCCAATCTTCTACAGCTTCTGCTCGGAACCTTGACGCACCATCCTCCTCCAGCTTAGCTTCGGGCACCTCTCAAGTTACCACTCGCCCGCCTGCCGCTACCACCAACACTAGCACCACAGCCGCTTCACTTGATCTGTCAGAGGAGTTATTTACACATCAGTTGGAAGAAATGAGTGATGTGCAACCATTATTGCCAGAGGATGTAGATAACAGGGATATGTCTCAGTCAGGCAGCATTACACACATGGACGTACGGTGTGATGATGATGATGTTGTACCCGCTGCAGGAGTTTGGTCTGTCACTGTGAAGCGGGCGTAACCCTTACACTACCTGATCGATACAACATCATACCTGATGTTTTAAAGCACGTTATTCCAAACAATTTAGGAATGTTAGGTGATTTATGCCCTTTATGGATTAAAACCAGACTCTGCATCAACTATGTAATTTTCCATGGGAGTTTTGCCATGGATCCCCCTCCGGCATGCCACAGTCCAGGTGTTAGTCCCCTTGAAACAACTTTTCCATCACTATTGTGGCCAGAAAGAATCCCTGTGGGTTTTAAAATTTGCCTGCCTATTGAAGTCTATGGCGGTTTGCCCGGTTCGCTGGTCCGCAAACTTTTGCGGAAGTTTGCGTTTGCCGTTCGCGAACCCAAATTTTTATGTTCGCGACATCACTATCTGTGATGTTCCGACCTTCTAGGCTCCCCCTTTACAGCCTCATAACCAGTAACTTCAGCAAGTTGGTTCACATATCTGTTATCTAGATAACCAACAGAAGAGGCATCAGAAAAATCACCAATACACTGGCTTGAGTCAGAGGGAACGTATTTAGTAGAGACAGAAGGAAACTCTGAAATTGAAGAGTCAGCATCACTCGCAGTATCTTGATCTGCGCTCTTAATTACTGGAAGATCCAAATCAGTACTCTCCCATCCATCAGAATCTGCACCTTTTTTTCCACTTGGAAGCAGATTTTTTTCCTGCAGTGTCCATATCCTCCTCAGAACCAGAGAACACAACAGCAGACCAATCAATGTTCTTCCCTTCACCAAGAACAGCATCAGGAGCAGGATCACAAGATGACTCAGTGAAGGAAAAAAATTCCATCCCAGTAACAGCAACAGTATCCTCCACAGAATTGGGCAACAGGGCTTCAAGAACATTAGAAGCAGCTATCACATTAGATGTAGCAATATCCACCTCCTGAATATTAGATTGGGCTTCCTCTACCTTCTCAGCCACATGAACCACCACAGGAGCATCAGACACCTCTTCGACAGGGACCCCAACTGCAGATTTCTTACAAAAAAGAGATAATATAGAGTTCAATGCCTCATCAGAGACCTCTTACTCATTCACAGATGGCTCAACCATAACTAAAGATGTTTTTTTTGCAACATTAGCATAGGGAGGCTTCACTCTATCAAGCACCTGCAACATCATCAAAGGACACATCCTGCACAGATGACTTGAAGAACCACACAGGTCACAGGTCGGCGTTTACTACAATTGGAAACAAGATGATCCTCCTCACCACAGTTTTGACATCTGGCACCTGGGCAATTTTCAGCAATGTGACCAAACAGGCTGCAACTATGGCAAAAAAAAGAGGCATGTCGTCATACTATAGGAAACTTCTATTTCCACCAATGGCGAAAGTCTGTATAGGGTGTTTCTTTCCACCAATACCTAATTCATCTGGCACAAACCGCACCCAGAACTTGTGCTTTTCATTGAAAGTCCTAAGCTGATTCTTCAGCTTGCTACCTCCTTGAACATCATCAAAGTAGCGAAAAAGAAACAGGCGAATTTCCACATCAGTGACCCATGGGTTGTACATATGTACTGTCACTGGGATCCTTCTCTCCATCTGTACACAGGCAACAAATCTAATACCCACCAACTCTGGAGCAGCAGCCATATCAATAGTCCGTTGATAGCAGGTCTGCAAATGATGCTCATTGGTGAAAGCCACATCAAAAATCCCTCTTGAAGGGAAAGACTGAACACAATGCTAACTTGCTCTTGGCATCTTCAAAACACCCTCCAAAACAACCTGCTAGACATGAGCCAAACCAATCTTCTTTTGGAAGTCCTCAGCAATCAACACCCGAAGTGTATGGGGAACGTTTGGCACATTGGTAGCTATAATTGCCCTATTGCCTCTTTAGGCTGGATTTCAGAGCACCCCCTCAAAAGAAGCATGTGGCTGAAGTCCAGGGATGATACCACAAGGCCAAGGAGTATGCCACCCCTCAATAGCAGCAGGAGCCAAAACCCTGAATGGAATGGACCCCAGGCTGAAGGAGCAGGTCTTCAGGAATCAAATATTTCAGCCAAGACCAGGCACAGAAAACTGCACTTGATCCCAGCCAAAGCCCCGAGAAGCGACCTCAGACGTACATTTCGGCCTAGTGTGGGCTTCATCAGTGAGGTGCAGCCACATCCCTCTAAGCACACTGGGCAAGGAGTCCACGTCGGATTTCCCCCATCACCCATAGGGAGACCTCCCCAGGCTCATATTAATTTGCATACAAAGAGAGAAGCGCTCTACCAGGAACGAACAACAGCTCATCAGCTAGTTCTATGGGGATTTAACACCCAGGAGCAGCCTCTTTTAGACCAGTGTGCTTTTCACAGAGGAAAACTTTCCTAAAGTATATCAGTCTGATCCCGCCAAATAATGTCAGTCCAGCCCCGAAATACCAGGCAATTCTCATCTGAACAAGGAACATGGCAAGCCCAGACAATCGTTTCGACCTCCTATGGGCCACATCAGTGAGGTGCAGCCACATCCCTCTAAGCACACTGGGCAAGGAGTCCACGTCTGGTTTCCCCCATCACCCATAGAGAGACCTCCCTAGGGTCATATAATTGGCATACGAAGAGAGAAGCACTCTACCAGGAACGAACAACAGCTCATCAGCTAGTTCTATGGCGATTTACCATCCAGGAGAGGTATACTAACTAACTTAAAATAAATGAAATCTTACCTATTAAAAACAATTAAAACCTAAGCTTAAAGGGACAGTCCAGTCCAAAAAAAACTTTCATGATTTAAATAGGGCATGCAATTTTAAACAACTTCCCAATTTACTTTTATCACCAATTTGCTTTGTTCTCTTGGTATTCTTAGTTGAAAGCTAAACCTAGGAGGTTCATATGCTAATTTCTTAGACCTTGAAGACTGCCTCTAATCTGAATACATTTTGACCACTAGAGGGCATTAGTTCACATGTTTCATATAGATAACATTGAGCTCATGCACGTAAAGTGACCTAGGAGCGAGCACTGATTGGCTAAACTGCATGTCTGTCAAAAGAACTGAAATAAGGGGGCAGTCAGCAGAGGCTTAGATACAAGATAATTACAGAGGTAAAATGTATATTATTATAACTGTGTTGGATATGCAAAACTGGGGAATGGGTAATAAAGGGATTATCTTTCTTTTAAAACAACAAACATTCTGGTGTTGACTGTCCCTTTAAACTAAAAAAAAATAACATTACTTCTTTTTAAAAAAAAGGACATTTTGCAGGGCATTGCCCGAAAGCTAACAGCTCTTTTTTCTTAAAAAAAAATCACCAATTACCCCTTAACATTACAACCCCCCACTACTCAACCACCCAAAATAAAGAAAACAAACTAAAATAACCCTAATCTAACCATTGCCATGAAAAGGGCATTTGGATTGGCTTTGCCCTTAAAAGGGCATTCAGTTATTTTTCAGCTCCTCAAAAAATAAAAAAATGATCTAATCTTAAAAAAACAACCCCAAAATAAAACAAAAACCCTAAAACTAAGCCCCAAATTGGTACTTAACAATGATGAAGGACGGCGCTCCATCCTCATCCAGGTGAGAAACATCTATCGGCGGAGCATCTTCTCCAATCTTCATTTCGTGGTCCATCTTGTATCTTCATTGACCAGGCAAAAGGATTTGAGAATTCTAGAAATGTTCTTCGTGCAATGTTCACAAATGCCCGCAGTGGAAGTTTTGTCTTCGGGTTTTAACGCTGAAAAAAATGGAAATTTCAGCGTTAAAACAGCACCGCAGCCATTACAAGTCTTGTAGGTACACTGTCAGAAAAAATGTGCAAAAATTGTACCTTTAGGGGTACAACAGCTTGTCACTGGGGCAGTACCCTCAAAGATACACCAGCTGTACCCTTTAACATGGGTACAAATTGGTACTCTTGCAAATATGTACCTTTGGTAACTAGATTGGACCTCAGTGCTATGGTACCAAATTGCACCCTAAAAAATGGTGCAAATCTGGCCTTTTAAGGGTACTGTCCCAGTGACAAGCCCTTTGTACCTCATGATGGCAAATTTGTACTCAACACAGTATATTACAAATGCTGTTCCTATAAATTTATTATATAACATTCAAATATGCATTAATTTAATGTGTACTCTTTTTAGACAGTATAACAATAGCCTAACTGTAGTTTAAAAAAGTTCGGATACTGTAGCTATATAGCAAATCCAAAGACTGCTACAGAACCACCTGAAAGAACCATGCTAAACAACCAGTTCCAAATAAAGCTCCTCAACATGTTTTCATATCACTATAATCACTCTGTACTAGACTCTAAAAACACCCCATTTAATTTAGGCTGACATGCCACATAAAACATAAATATATAGAAAACATATAGAAAACAACATAAAAATAAAATGTAACTCTAACGAAAAGAAAGGGGATTCATGGGAGGGATAAACGATAAAACTCACAACCATACATTCAATTGTAACTCTATGCAAAATATATGCAAATGAGTCTGTTTCCCCAGTACACATTTTGGTGATGAACCTGCTACCAATAGATGGAGCTGTGTTATACATGTCAAGGAACTTTCAACCAACAGATGGCGTTATGGCGTGTTACACAATGTCCATGTATGTGACTGTGGAACTGTTACAATTTTATTTTATTTTTTTAAAAACTGGTTCTTAAACAGCTCTTGTTTATTTTATAGAGTTTAAAACAAAAAAAATTCTTTGTAATGTTAGTTAATACATTTGCTTTATGTTTAAGAGTTAACATCTTGATTCTCTAAATATAAACATTTAAATGTTAAGTGCTTATTTGCTATTTAGAACCAGAAACACAGTATCATTGAATATATGGGATATTAAAGGGACACTGAACCCAATTTGTTTTTTCATGATTCAGATAGAGCATGCAATGTTAAGCAGTTTTCTAATTTACTCCTATTATCAATTTTTCTTTGTTCTCTTGCTATCTTTATTTGAAAAAGAAGGCATCTAAGCTAATGAACCAGCAAAATTTTGGTTCAGAACCATGGACAGTACTTGTTTATTGGTGCTGTCCAATCAGCAAGGAAAACCCAGGTTGTTCACCAAAAATGAGCCGCCATCTAAACTTACATTCTTGCTTTTCAAATAAACATACCAAGAGAATGAAGAAAATTTGACAATTGGAGTAAATTAGAAAGTTGCTTAAAATTGTATGCTCTATCTGAATCACGAAAGAAAAAATTTGGGTTCAGTGTCCCTTTAAGTATTTGTTTTGCTTTGCCAGCTTCTTGCATATTACCAACAATGATTAAACATAATTATTTTGCTGTACAGCATGTATGTTGCATTCATTTTGGGGTACTGCCATTTATGTAAATATGAATAATTGAGGTGTACAAATTATATGGACTTGCAGGGTTTGGCAGCCTTGAACCAAACATTCCCCTCAACCTTTTAGTCACACAAGTGATTGTACCTTTTTGGGGGGATTAAATGGTACAGACATGGACCCTTTGACAGTTGGAAACATATTTGTACCTTATTTACCACTAAATGGTACAGATTAGTTCCTTAAGGTGTAATTATGATCCATTGAGGATACAAACACAGCAGTTGTACCCTAAGTGTTCACAAACGGACCCCAACCGTACCCTTTTTTCTGACAGTGTATAGCTGTATCGCAAGCCTTTTAGTCTGTAAGGCAACATCAGTCCCTTTTATACTGGGGGTACCATTGCATTCCTATAGGCTGAAATTTTTGAATCAGCCAATAGAATGAGAGCTGCTTAAATCCAATTGGCTGATTTGAACAGCCAAAAGGATTTTAGCAGCCCTAATTCCTATTGGCTGATTCAAAATTTTCAGTCAATAGGAATGCAATGGTACCCCCAATGGTACCTTGCATTTCAATCCTCAGTGTGTGGCGGATGATTGTATGAAGAGGACCTCTGTGTCAGATCAATGGACCTCCGCCTGGACATCCACCTTGGACCTTCTCCTGGACATCCGCCTTGGACCTTCTCCTGGACATCCGCCTTGGACCTTCGCCTGGACCTCCGCCTTCGCACATCGCCGCTCTGCCCCGCAGGGATGAAAAAGATGCCGGTCCCACAATGGATGAAGATGGAGCCCCCTGGATGAAGATGCCGTCTGGACGAAGAAGGAGCCGCCAGGATTAAGATCCTTCAAGCGGGACTTCAACAACTATGAGTACCTAAAGAGGGGTTAGTGTTTTTTTAAGGTTTTTTGGGGTGGGGTTTTTTTTAGATTAGGGTGGGCACTCTTAAAAGACCTGAATGCCTTTTTAAGGGCAGCAAAATAGCTAAATGCCCTTTTCATGGCAATACTCATACAAATGGCCTTTTCAGGGCAATGGGTAGATTAGGTTTTTTAGATAGCTTTTTTTATTTTGTGGGTTTGGGGAGTGAGGGTTTGTAATGTTAGTGGGTCTTTCTATTTTTTTTAGAAAAAGAGCTGATATATTTAGGGCAATGCCCTACAAAAGGCCCCGTTAAGTGCTATTGGTAGTTTCTTGTAGATTAGGGGCCCGATCCGATAAAAATCGTCGCCCACAAAAGCTGGCGACGACAATATTTGCGCTGGTTTGGTATCCTATATACGGCATAACTTAGAAGTTATGTGCATAGATTTCTGGCGTCGCCCGTAGTTTTTTGGGCCATAGACTGAGATACAAAACATGCGCAGTTTGGTATCCAATATATGGCGTAAGTACTTACACGCGCAGATTTCAGAAAATCTACTCCAATCTCATCTCGCCACAAATTTCAGCCGCAGGAACCCTTGCACTGACTTAGAAACCAACGTAACTCTTGGAAGGCCTAACAAGTGCATGCTTAACAACATACATATCAGCAGCTTGATCACAATAGTTAACCTCTTAAAAGCATTTAATATTCCTGCCCCTGCAAGTTTGTCAAACCAATCACAAAGGGGTGCATCATGGGGCCCAGGGAGACATCATGGGGCCCAGGGAGACATCATGGGGCCCAGGGAGACATCATGGGGCCCAGGGGGTGCTGGAAGCCCTACAATCCCCTGTTGTTCTGTCTACACATGCTGAATCTATAGTTGTTGCTGAGGTCCATGGTGATGGTGCTGCCCCTGCTGCAGCTGGTCATCGAATTACATACTGCGGAGTTCCACTGCATGTAAGTGAAACTACTACATCCCACCCCCATTCCCTTAACCACCCTAATTACTAAAAATATATCATTAGTTCAATTCATGTTTTGGTCACTATGATTTATTGACTATCATTTTGAGGAATGAAAATGGATGTTTATACCTTATGTTCACACCTTCTGTAAAAACATTATTATTTAGATATATATACCCATGTGCAGGGATAGGCAAGGTGTCCTTCACTAAAACTCTTTACCTTAGAAAATGTCAGCAACAGCCTTGGCTCGTGCCTATCCCTGCACATGGGTCAATTTCTATTGGATGTGAGAAACCTTGATTTACATCTTAAAAGTGAATATCACTATATGTACCCTTCATACACAACTATGTGATGTGGTTTAGAGAACATGAATATGTCATAAACATGATGATATTACCTTTTCTGGGCCATTTCCACACAGGCCTTATTATATTTTTCAAAGATATTAGTGTACTAAAACACCCCTCACATGGATGTGGATGACAATTATATGGTAAATAACAGAGGACAAGATTTAGGATTAAATATAACAAGATTTATTTTCTTTTCGGCTTCTTAGATGAGGGGGCTGAGGGGCCTGGAGTGGGTCTCCTGCCTCTCCTGGGTTGTGTTGATTGTGAGGATCCTGCAGGAGTGCTGGACACAGATGAGATGCTGGAGGCAATGTCCTGCTGGTGGGTGAAATGCTCCACAACACACCCAACAGTTGGTTCTGTTCCCTCCATCTGTTGTCACTCTGGATTTGCATGTCAGAAATTACTCTCAGCATTTGAGATTGATTTTGGATCATAGCAGTTAAAGATGCTGCCATGTCCCGTTGCAGCTCAATGGAACGCTGCTGTAATGTCTGTTGGCTCCTGTAAAACCTGCGTTAGTCCCTCTGTATTCTCTCGCAGGTTGATGTGAGACTCTCGCAGGATACTGTTTGCCTCCTCTGTAGGGCAATGTATTCATCGCCCATGGCGGAAGTCAGTGGATCCATGGGCTCTTCCCCAGCAGGGACTCTAGGCACCGGTTCCATTTCTATATCCTCAGCTGGTGATGCAGGCTGTGGAATCTCAGCTGGGGGTGCAGGCTGTGGAATCTTAGCTGGGGGTGCAGGCTGTGGAATCTCATCTGGGGGTGCAGGCTGTGGAATCTCAGCTGGGGGTGCAGGCTGTGGAATCTCAGCTGGGGGTGCAGGCTGTGGAATCTCAGCTGGGGGTGCAGGCTGAGGAATCTCAGCTGGGGGTGCAGGCTGAGGAATCTCAGCTGGGGGTGCAGGCTGTGGAATCTCAGCTGGTGGAGCTCTTCCAAGTGCAGCCGATGGTGCAGATGTCCGGATGGACTGATAGTCCCATTGCCTGCTGGTGTGCACCCACTCAGCCTGCTGGTAGAATCCCGGAGTGGCATGATATTGTTGGGGGGGGTAAAGACATCTACCCTTCGGGGCTGGCTTGGCTCCCCCTCCAAGCCAAAGGAATAGTCCTCCGGCCAGGGCTCCTGCCAGGTATCCTCCTGTAATGCTGGCGGCATAACATTCGGATTATCAATTGAGGCAGTCCAACCCAGGTCATGCCTGGCATACTCCTGCTGGACTCTCCGGACCGGTGGTCGAGGTGGAGAAATACTTTGTTCCGGTGGTGGAGGGGGATGCATTGGCGTTGGCACCCTGGTGACTGGAGGTTCTGTGGAGGAGTCAAATGATGAGAGGGATTAGTACAGTCAGATATATATCCATGTGGGCATACAATGTACATGCTAGGGCCTATACACATTCTCATGTCAAACTGTATAACATGCATGTGCACATTGAGATTTGTGATATGAGGGTTTTTAATATGCAAAGTATACATGTATGTGCTTCATACAATAGTTCTATGTACATGTCAGTGATGGAGAAAATGTGTTCTTTAAGTGACACTATGGTTGTGATGACTATAGTGTCCATTTACTGAAAACTCTACATGTGTCTTGTGGCCTGTGTTACTCTGAGATATGTTAGTATTTCACTATTCCACCTAATATCATGAATTTCAATGTGTTAAGTAGCATTAAATGGACATTAAACCCATTTTGATTCTTTCATGATTCAGCTAGAGCATGCAATTGTAAACAACTTTGTAATTTACTTCCATTATCTAATTTGCTTCATTCTTTTGAAATTCTTAGCTGAAAAGCATATCTAGATAGGCTCAGAAGCTGCTGATTGGTGGCTGCACATCAATGCCTCGTGTGATTGCCTCACCCATGTGCATTGATATTTAATAAACAAATATTAAGAAAATAATTAAGCAAAATAGAAAATAGGAGTATATTGGGATGTTGTTTAAAACTGTATTCTCTATCTGAATAATGAAATAAAAAGATTTGGTTTCATGTCCCTTTAATGTTAAATCTCATTGTAGATGTTTTTGTTAGTAGGCCAAATACCATGCTCCTCATTGTGTACATGAATGTGTGACAATATAGGATGTTATAACTCAAATACATATAATACTGGTGTGTGGGATGTTACTCACCAGCATGCTGTGCTGATGTTGCAATCCCTGAGTCACGAGCCCCTGGAAGTCCACGGACTGCTGTGACGCTCAGGGACCTACGAATCAGCTCCTGCCACTCGTTGTATTCCGCCTCATAGTGAGGCCCACCTCCTGTTGCCCTCTGGGACATTGCTTCTTGGCCCATCTTCTCCTTAACTCTCCTCTTACAGTCATTCCACCTCTTCTTTAGGCCATCCACATTCCTCCTCTGCTGGGACACACCATTAACGGCCTCCACCACCTTCTGCCAGGCATCTTTACACCTACGGGCAACTCCTTTGCCCTTCTCTTGGCCAAAGAGGGTGGTATGGTTCTCCAGGACAGCCTGGACTAGAGCGAGGTTTTCTGCGAATGTGAAGTTAGGGCACCTCATACGCTTCTCGTCCTGGGCCGCCTGGCTCCCTCCCTGGGATGTCCCTGGTGTGGGTTCCTCCCTATCCTCTCCCTCCTCCCCCCTTCTATCCCCATGTGCACCCTCTATCCCTCTTCTGAGTGTGCCTGGCCTTGGGGCAACCCCACTCCCATCCTCCCTTCTGGCTCTCCCTCTCCCCACTCCGCTCACTCCCTGACGGGGACCCTGCTGCTCCTCCTGTCCATAATCCTCTCCCTGCAACTCCCCTTCCCTCCTCCCCCCCGCCCTAGCTCTCCCTGACATCCTCACACTACACACACTCACACACTCACACTCACTCCCACTTCAATCACACACAATCACAACCAAACACTCAGCCTTTCACACTGTAAAAGATAAATAAATTGTGTAAGGTGTTATAAAAAAAAAAGTGTTGTGTATTTTGTATATGTGTGTATGCAAAATGTGTGCAATATGTAAAAAAGTGACAGTAATGTACAAGCTTAACAAATCCACCAAATCCGACCTAACTAAATATTATGCAATGCGCCTCTCTCTCTACTCTAACGACTTTCTCCTACTCACTGTAGTGTGCTGTAGCTCCAAGAACCGACCAAACACACTAAAGAAAATGGCGGCTGCGCAGGGGTTTAAGTATGAATTTTGAATCTCGTCATTATGTGGCGCATCTCTTAGAACTGGCGTAATTTTTTACGAGTCGTAGGCTAATTTGCAAAAAACTACACTTTATTGAGAGTTTACGTGAACAAAGTACTTGCGATGACTAAAATGTGTATTTGCGCACATTTTAGCTGATCGCCGGTTTTTCCTACTTACGCCAGTTTAGCATCTGACGGCGCTGGATATTGGATAGCTCGAGTTGTGAGCTGAAACTGCGGGCGACGCGGGTTCCCTCGCTTGCGCCGCAAACTACGCCGTATATCGGATCGCGCCCTAGGTTTCTTTTATTTTGGGGTGTTTTGTTTTTTAAATGGATATTAGAATAGGAATAATTTTTATTATTTTGGATAATTTGTTGTTTTGTGTAATGTTTTTTTTTCATTTTGGGGTGGGTTTTTATGTTTAGATTAGGGGTTGGGCATTTCATAAAAGGGCTGAATGTCCTTTTAAGGGCAACAAAAGAGCTGAATGCACTTTTAAGGGCAATGCTCATACAAATGTCCTTTTCAGGGCAATGGGTTGATTAGCTTTTACTTTATTTTTATTTTGTGTGTTTGGGGGGTGGCGGTTTGTATACTGTTAGGGGGTGTTTGTTTTTCATTTGTAGGAAAAGAGCTGTTATCTTTTGGGCAATGCCCTATAAAAGGCCCTTTTAAGGGCCCACAAAAAGGCCCTTTTACGGGCCCTTGGTAGTTTATTATAGAATATGTTTTTTTTTTATTTTGGGGTGGGTTTTTTATATTTTTTTAAAGGGTATTAGAATAGAAATCATTTTTATTATTTTGGATAATTTAATTTGTTATTTTTTGTAATGGTAGTTTTTTTTAATTTTAGTGTTTTTTTATTTTTTTTGTAATGGTAGGTTTTAGTGTAAGGTAGCTTAGGTTTTATTTCACAGGTAAGTTTGTATTTATTTTAACTAGGTAGTTAGTAAATAGTTAATAACTATTTACTAACTAGTCTACCAAGTTAAAATAAATACAAACTTACCTGTGAGTGTGAAATAAAAAGAAAACCTAAGCTAGCTACAATATAACTAATATTTTTATTGTAGCTAGCTTAGGTTTATTTCACAGGTATGTGTTCAGTTTTAAATAGGTATTATTTAGTTAATAATTGTAACTTTAATTTAGCTCTATTTTAATTATGTTAAAGTTAGGGGGTGTTAGGTTTAGGGTTACGGTTAGGTTTAGGGTTACGGTTAGGTTTAGGGGGTTAATAGTTTAATTTAGGTTGTTGTGATATGGGGGGCTAGCAGTTTAGGGGTTTATAGGTTTATTTAGTGGTAGTGATGTGGGAGGCCAGAGGTTTAGGGACTAATAGTTTTATTTAGTGGCAGCGATGTCAGGGAGTTGCAGAATAGGGGTTAATAGATTTATTATAGTGGGGGCAATGTTGAGGTGCGAGGGAATAGGGGTTAATAACTTTAGTATAGTGGCATCGATATCGGGAGTGGCAGATTAGGGGTTAATAGATTTATTTTATTTAGGTGGCGGCAATATCGTGAGTGGCAGATTAGGGGTTAATAACATTATATAGGTGTTGGCGATATCGGGGGCAGCAGTTTAGGGGTGTTTAGACTTAGGGTTTATGTTAGGGTGTTAGGTTTAAACGTCACTTTATTTTCTTCATAGACATCAATGGGGCTGCGTTACGGATCTTTTCATTCCGCGATCACAGGTGTTAGTTTTTTTTCTAACCTGCTCTCTCCCCACTGATGTCTATTGGAAAAGGGTGCACGAGCACGTCAAAACAGCGCTCAATGCAACCATATCGCACACACAAGCTGGCTGTTTCAAAACTTGAAATAACACAACTTTTGTTGCGTTTGTTAAATTCCCTATAGTGCGCATAACTCATAATCTACCTGTAAGTAAATTACCTGAATTTACTGCAATAATGATTCAAGATAAACTGGATTTAGTAGCTATAACAGAGGCATGGTACAATGACTCTCACGAATGGGAAACAGTCATACCTGGTTAAATTTTGTTTAAAAAAAATAGAGTAGGAAAAAAAAGGGGGGGGGAGTTGCTCTGTACGTGAAAGAATATATTAAAGTAACTGAAATTGTAGAAACAAATGCCATTGTAGTAAGTGTTTGGGTAACTATAGAAACTGAAGTGAACAGGTGTTTAGAATAGGGGTAGTATATAGACCACCATTACAGGATGAAGCATCAGATAATTTATTAATTGATGAAATAGCCAAAATTACAATGAAGGGCAATTATATTGTAGTAGGGGACTTTAATATGCCTGAAATAGACAGGGAAGTACTTGTTGCCAAATCAACTAGAAGTAAATATATTCTGGAATCTTTACAAGGGTGATCCCTTGAGCAACTTATAAAAGAATCAACACGTAAAGGAACTATATTAGATTTAGCACTTACAAACAGTGATATAGTATCTGAAGTGTTTGTGGGTGAGAACTTAGGCTCTAGTGATCATCAGTCTGTATCATTTAATATTCAGGCAAATGTATTGTGCAACCATAGCAAAACATAAGTTTTAGGGGCCGATTTATCATCGGTCTGCCCGACATGATCCGCTCAGCAGATCATGTCCGACAGACATCGATGATTGCCGACAGCATATGCTGTCGGCATTTATCATTGCACAAGCAGTTCTTGTGAACTGCTTGTGCAATGACGCCCTCTGCAGATTTACTGCGCTAGCAGGGGGTGTCAATCAGCCCGGTCATATAGGATTGGGCAGATTAATGTCCGCAGCCTCAGAGCAGGTGAACCAGTTATGGAGCAGCAGTCTTAAGACCGCTGCTTCATAGCTGTTGTTTCCTGCGAGCCTGAAGGCTCGGGCGGAAACAGGGGCATCAAGCTCCATTCAGAGCTTAATAATTTGGCCCCTTAGATTTTAGAACAACTGATTTTTCTTACATAGGCAGATAACTAAATAAATCTCTAAAAGGGATGGCACAGATTACAGGAGTACAAGAACAGTGGGAATATTTTAAAAATGCTATTCTAGATGCAACTAAACACTGTCGCCTAGATTACGAGTCTTGCGTTAGCCTTAAAAAGCAGTGTTGAGAGGTCCCAACGCTGCCTTTTAACGCCCGCTGGTATTACGAGTCTGGCAGGTACAGGTGTACCGCTCACTTTTCTTCCGCGACTCGAGCATACCGCAAATACAATTACATCAATTGTGTATCCTATCTTTTTAATGGGATTTGCCTAACGCCGGTATTACGAGTCTTGGAAAAAGTGTGTGGTACACCCTCTCCTGTCAAGACTGATACCACATTTAAAAGTCAGTAGTTAAGAGTTTTATGGGCTAACGCTGTAACATAAAACTCTTAACTAAAGTGATAAAAAGTACACTAACACCCATAAACTACCTATTAACCTCTAAACCGAGGCCCCCCCAACATTGCAAACACTTAAATACATTTTTTATCCCCTAATCTGCCGACCGGACATCGTTGCCACTTAAATTAATATATTAACCCCTAAACCGCCGCCCTCCCGCCTCGCAAACATTAGTTAAATTTTTTAACCCCTAATCTGCCGTCCCTAACATCGCCGATACCTACCTACATTTATTAACCCCTAATCTGCCGCCCCCATCATCGTTGCAACTATATTAAATGTATTACCCCCTAAACCTAAATCTCACCCTAAACCTAACACCCCCTAACTTAAATATAATTTAAAATAATCTAAATAAAATTCCTATCATTAACTCAATTATTCCTATTTAAAACTAAATACTTACCTATAAAATAAACCATAAGCTAGCTACAATATAACTAATAGTTACATTGTATCTATCTTAGGGTTTATTTTAATTTTACAGGCAACTTTGTATTTATTTTAACTAGGTACAATAGTTATTAAATAGTTATTAACTATTTAATAACTTCCTAGTTAAAATAAATACAAATATACCTGTAAAATAAATCCTAACCTAAGTTACAATTACACCTAACACTATACTATCATTAAATTAATTACCTAAATTAACTACAATTAATTACAATTAAATTAAATAAACTAAATTATGAAAAAAACAAACACTAAATTACATAAAAAAATAAAATATATATTTTTTTAAAACTAATTACACCTAATCTAATCCCCCTAATAAAATAAAAAAGCCCCCCAAAATAATAAAAATCCCTACCCTATACTAAATTACAAATAGCCCTTAAAAGGGCTTTTTTTTCTGGGCATTGCCCCAAAGTAATCAGCTCTATTACCTGTAAAAAAAAGACAATACCCCCCCAACATTACAACCCACCACCCACACACCCAACCCTACTCTAAAACCCACCCAATCCCCCCCTTAATAAAACCTAACACTACCCCCTTGAAGATCACCCTACCTTGAGACGTCTTCACCCCACCGGGCAGAAGTGGTCCTCCAGACGGTCTGAAGTCTTCATCCTATCCGGGCAGAAGAAGTCCTCCAGACGGGCAGAAGTCTTCATCCAGGCTTCATCTTCTATCTTCATCCATCTGGAGCGGAGTGGGTCCATCTTCAAGACATCCGACGCGGAGCATCCTCTTCTTCTGACGACTAACACTAAATGACGGTACCCTTAAGTGACGTCATGCAAGATGGTGTCCCTTCAATTCCGATTGGCTGATAGAATTCTATCAGCCAATTGGAATTAAGGTAGAAAAAATCCTATTGGCTGATGCAATCAGCCAATAGGATTGAAGTTCAATCCTATTGGCTGATCCAATCAGCCAATAGAATGCGAGCTCAATCCTACTCGGGGTTCATGTTAGGGTGTTAGGTGTAGACATAAAAAGTATTTCCCCATAGGAATCAATGGGGCTGCGTTAAGAGCTGAATGCTGCTTTTTTGCAGGTGTTAAACTTTTTTTCAGCCGAATCAGCCCCATTGATTCCTATGGGGAAATCGTTCACGAGCACGTTTTTTCCAGCTTACCGCTATCGTAAGCAGCGCTGGTATTGAGGTGAGATGTGGAGCTAAATTCTGCTCTATGCTAATTTTTTTGCGGCTAACGCCGGGTTTGTAAAGACCCAGAATACCAGCGTTGTCTGTGGTGAGTGGTGAGGGAAAACTGTGCGTTAGCACCGCACACCATTACCAACAAAAACTCGTAATCTAACCGTGTATTTGGCTTGTTTGTAAAAGTAAATAAAAAGAAAACCAATATGGTGTTCAAGAGAAGTAGCTCACGCAGTTAATACAAAGAAAGACAGTCTATAAAAAATTAAAACTCACTCAGGAAAAATGGAGAACCCATCAAAAGATGACAAAGCAGTTAAAGGGATACTAAACCCAAATTTTGTCTTTCATGATTCAGGTACAGCATGCAATTTTAAGCAACTTTCTAATTCACTCCTATTATCAATTTTTCCTCGTTCACATGCTATCTTGATTTTAAAAAGATAGACTGTAAGCTTAAGAGCCGTCCCAGTTTTGGTTCAGAACTTGGTTAGCACTTGCTGATTGGTGGCTAAATGAAGCAAAAATGGTCCGGCTCCTAACTTACATTACTGCTATTTCAAATAAAGATAACAAGAGAATGAAGAAAATTTGATAATAGGAGCAAATGAGAAAGTTGCTTAAAATTGCATGCTCTATCTGAATCATGAAAGACAAAATTTGGGTTTAGTATCCCTTTAATCAGAAAGGCTAAAGCTGATGCAGAAGAGAAAATAGCACGATCTGACAAAACCTTCATTAGATATATCAGTGAAAAGAGAAAAACTAACGGAAGGATAGTAAGACTAAAGAATGAGGATACAGTAGTGGAAGAAGATAAACAAATAGCAAACTGTTTAAATGATTACTTTCGTTCAGTCTTTACAATAGATGGTAAATATAGTGAGATTCTATCAAGGGATGTTACTGTAAATGATCATGTGAGTAGTACTTTTCTTTTTACAGAGGAAGAGATTTTAAGTGCTTTATCAAAAATTAAAGTAAATAAGTCTGTGGGTCCAGAAAATATTCATCCAAGGGTTCTAAGAGAACTTCGATCTGTGATAGCTACTCCATTAGTGAGTTCATTTAATCAGTCACTTCTAACAGGAGTTGTTCCAAAAGACTGGAAAATTGCCAATGTAGTCCCTCTTCATAAAAAGGGTAGTAGGGAAGTTTCTGCTAACTATAGGCCAGTCAGTTTGACCTCAATTGCAGGTAAATTAATGGAAACTCTTTTAAAGGAAAGACTGGCCTATAGTTTCCTTTTTGTCTTTCATTCAGACAAACAACTTAGAATACAAAGGACATCATGTCAGACTAATCTAATTGATTTCTTTGACCATGTAAATAAATTAATAGACCAGGGAGGAGCCGTAGATGTTGCATAAATAGACTTCAGGAAAGCATTTGACCCCGTCCCACACAACAAACTTATTCACAAAATGTATTGCCTTGGAGTAGATGCTAATATTGTTAAGTGGGTAGAATGCTGGCTTAAAGATAGACAACAGAGGGTTTCAATTAATGGAGTACATTCAAATGAGGCGTTAGTTTCTAGTGGCGTTCCACAAGGGTCAGTTCTTGGGCCTGTTTTGTTTAACATGTTCATAATTGATATTGGAATTGGGCTTAAGGGGAAGGTTTGCTTGTTTGCTGATGATACAAAAATTTGTAACAGAGTTGATGTTCTAGAAGGGGTCGATCAAATGTACAGTGATATTAAAAAACTAAAGGACTGGTCAAATAAATGGAATCTGAAATGTAATATTACCACGAGAAAAATTATGCATATAGGATCAAAAAACCCTAAGGTCAATTATAGTATCAATGGTACATTACTGACTGTAACTAAAGAAGAATTATTATTTCAGATGGTTTAAAATTTGGTACACAATGCAGTAGTGCAGCCAGTAAGGCCAGTCGAATACTTTGTTGCATTGGGATAGGTATTAGTAGCAGAAATAGCAAGGTTCTTATGCCACTTTAAAGATCATTAGTTAAACCAAATCTGGAATACTGTGTACAGATCTGGAGACCATATCTTCAGAAAGATATAAATAAACTAGAAGCTGTCCAAAAGAGGGCTACTAAAATGGTACATGGTCGAAAATATAAACCATACAAAGAAAAACTCCATGATCTAAATATGTATAGTTTAGAGGATAGAAGGGAAAGATGTGACATGATAGAAACCTTCAAATATATGAAGGGACTTAATAAAGTAGAAGCTGAAAGCATTTTCCACAAAAAAATAAATGCCAAAACAAGGGGTCAGAATCTAAAGTTAGAGGGTAGCAGATTCAGGAGAAATGTGAGGAAGCATTTTTTTTATAGAAAGGGTGGTGGATTCATGGAATAAACTTCCATTTGAGGTGGTAAACACCAAGACTGTAAAGAAATTCAAAAATGCCTGGGACATGCATAAGGCTATCCTAAGAAAAAAGTAACATGTAATATGGGTAGACTTGATGGGACTTTTTGGTTCTTATCTTCCATCAAATTCTATGTTTCTATACCGTTGGCGACGGTGAAGTCCTCCGGCGATGTCATCTGCAACGACGGTCCTCTTCTTCAGAGCATCGACACAGAGATCCTCTTCATGCGGTCTCTAGCCGCACACTGAAGATTGAATGCAAGGTACTCCTTTAATATGGGGGGTATCCTTGCATTCCTATTGGCTGACAAATAAAAAATGGGTTGGGGGGATGGAGGGATTGTAATATTAGGGGGTAAATAGCCATTTTTGTTTCACATGTAAGTTTTTATTTATTTTAAGGTAGTTAGTATATTGTAACTTTAATTTAGGTGTATTTTAATTTTGTTAAAGTTAGGAAGTATGATGGTTTATGGGGTTGATAGTTTAATTTAAGTATTTGTGAGATATGGGGAGACAGAGGTTTAGGGGTTATTAGATTTATTTAGTGTTGGCGATGTGGGAGTGGCGGTTTAGGGATTAATAGTTTAATTTAGGTAGTTATGATGCAGAGGGTGGTGGTTTGATGGTTATGAGGTTTATTTATTATTTGCAATGCGGAGGGATGGTGGTTTAGGGGTTAACAGCTTTATTTCTTAGTTGCAATGTGAGGGGATGCGGTTAAGGGTTTAATAGTGTAGTTTATGGGTGTTACTGTGCTTTGCAACATATTTTTGATGTGTTTTGTGAAACTTTTTTGTTTCACAAAGCACATAACTACAGGTCTTTGAATGCTGAATGGATCTTTGCGGTATAATCCATACCGCACAACTTTTAATATCAAGTAGGTGACCATTCTGCATGCAAAGACCATTTTGCGCACGGTAAAGCTATACCGCACAACTTGTTATCCAGGCCAAGATGTGGTATTCAAGCTGTTATAAAGAAATTTGAAGAATCAGGACAGGTGAAGGACCAAAAAAAAAGTTTCTCATAGTTTTATTTTGAGAGACAGGAAGAAGTCCAGCAAGGACCTGGCTCAGCATCTGGCAGCTTCATGGGGATGCCAAGTTGACCCTTCTACAGTCCGAAGAAGCTTGATCAGGAATGGTCTTTGTGGAAGGGTAGCAGCCAAAAAAAACACTTTTTGGGTCCAATTGTTGACAATGTGTGGGAAGAAGAGTTGAAGAGAGATGGAAGAATGAGTGCTTGCGGCCTTCAGTGAAATATGGTGGAGCGTCTGTCCTGGTTTGGGGCTGCATTTCTGTCAGTGGTGTTGTCTATATTGTCAAAATTGATGTGATCATTAATGCTGAAAAGTACAGACAGGTTTTATTTTTGAGCATGATAATGATCCCAATCCCACTACTAATGCAGTGAAATCATATTCGAAGAGCTGGCAACATGAGAATGTGTAACTTCCGGTGCAGGGCTGAGCATACAGGTGGCATGTATAAGGTGTACTGCTTAGTGCGCTGCAATTAACATCCATCCTTCGACTGTCGCACTTACCTTGGCCGGGTAGACAGACCGGTCTGGACCCAGAAGTGGGAACAAGCGCCACGGAAGTCCAAGAGCATCTACAGCTTTGTGGCTGAAGCAGCTCCAATGATTCACCAGAGTTGGTACAAGCAGGACCCAATCCTGCTAAGATCCCCAGTACCCTCAAGTACCTTAAGACCGTAATAATGAGGTCAGAATTAACAGGATAAATTAATCATTCATTCCTGCCAAAGACTTGCAGTCGGCGTGTGACATCACCAAGCTGTGACTGGGCTTAACAGGGAAGCAGCAGAGCGGACAAGCAGCTGCACAGAGAATGGGGTTTTTCTGCAGCTCTAACCCTTTGCTACTAACTAGCACAACAAATATACAGACTGGGACTTCTTAGCAAATGCTTAAACGCTTTGACGTGCTTTTAACTTGTTCAACATGCTATGACAAGCCACATCTGCTTTTCTGAATTTACTATTGCTGTTATAACATTACAATTTAATTGCTACTAAGGAACTGTGTCTGAAGTTAAAAACCACAACAGATACACATGGAACACTCTTTATATATGTATAACAGCAGAACGCATGGTAGCTAGAGGTAAGTTATACAGACCTCAACTGATGTACACCAAACTAATGTAATTCTACATCAGACTGAGGACATTAAACATCCCATAATTCCCTCTTTGTATCTAATCCTGGAGTTAAGGAGCCAGAGGGATAATTAACTCTGATACGAGAAAGTGAGGGGGAGGGGGAAAAAAAGGAAACACCAACTGGACTACACTGTATAGTGGATAATTTAGAAAACCCCTTAACCCCAGAGCTACAGTCTGATTTACAACATAAGCTAATTTCTCTCCCATAACCCCAAGGGTAGGAGCTGAAATTGAATAAACTTCTAAATAAATCAGAGGACCCCAGAAGATTTGCAACAACAATGATTACAGACAGACCACACAGACCCCAATAGGAGGGGATAAAGGAAGACCGGGAGATAGCGGGAGCCACATAAGGGTTTTGACTTAAGCAACTTTGCATCTGGAAGACGCTAATCCTAGAGAAAACCCCGAGCTGATAACACTATTTCTAAGATGGCCCTCCCATAACCCAATGGGTAGGAGACTGTGAAATTCCAGACACATACCATAAAAGCAAAATAACTGGACTGACCATCTTAATATGGGTCAAAAGACAGTTAAAGCAATACAGATCAATACATGGGGATATACTGCTTCACAAAACACATAAAGAAAAATTGAGACATACATCAAGAGGTTGTGAACAGAATATAACTGTAATATATGTATTTCTGTCTAAAGGTCTATAGAGATTAGTTTCTGGGAATCGTATAATTTAAATTTAGGGCTTTTACTAACTAAGTAGTAAGGTTCTGTATAACTAAATTGAAAATCTGACTAAGTTAATTAACATTTTGGAAATATTTTTATTTGTTCTGATAAGGTACTATTTAGGTTAATAGCGATTCAATTGGTTGTAGGAATTTCCTATAGATTGTCTCTGCCTTTTTTGTTTGTTTGTTTGTTTTTTGTTTAACCACGTTAAGGTTTTTTTTCCTTTGATTCACTTAGATTTTAGACATATATCTAAATATAAGTAGATACATATTCGGAGAGCTGATAAAACACTGAAAGTCATGGCCTGGCATCCACAGATTCCAGACCTGAATATTATATAGTCAGTATGGGATCACCGAGATAGATAAAGAAATAAAAGACAACCTAAATCTAAAGAAGAACTTTGGGAAGTGCAGAAAGAAGCCTGGTAAAATATACAGAAGATTACTTTAGGAAACTTCAGGACAGTCTCCTCAAAAGAGTTAAAGATGTGCTTAGTGCCAAGGGAGGTCACACTAAATACTGACGTTTGCCTGAAGAAGCCATTTTGTTCTGAAAATTTAGTTTTTTTTTTAGTTTTCTGTACAGATTTCCTGTATTTTCTGTATGTATCTTAATAAAAAGACAGAAAAATAAATATGGATGGTCATTAAACAACAACTCTAATGGTGGCCTAAGACTTTTGCACAGTACTGTATATATATATATATATATATATATATATATAAAAGTATTTTTTAATAAATAGAACATATTCTGCTATGTGAAGAACATTGGAATACTTGTAATATGGGCTACCTGATGAGAGCAGAAAGATGAAGTCGAGTAAAGTTGATGCACGTGTGGAAGTGCAAAATACCACTGCACTCGTAGTCTATCCCTAAGGGGGGGGGTATAAATATAGAATAAAAATATGCATGTTTCACCATATCTATTAAGTGCAAATACTTAATGCAAAAGATGAACCACCATTCCTATCACCCAACAGATAAAGACTACAGTGCATAGCAAATAAAACTTCCTGTAACAAACCAGTAGTTGTGCTGCAGTTATCTGAAGTGTTTGTGGTGTTATAAAAAGTGTTTACATATAGTAAGAAATTCAAAGCAATAGAATAATAAACTGTTCATAGTAACAATATATCTACATGTAAGCAGTGGCGCTTTCAGAAACATTATTATGGTTGCTAAACATTCCTGAGTTTAGTCATTGGTCTTTCACGATAATGTTAGTTAGGCACGTTCCATGAGCACAGACAGGGCAGGGGGATGTGGAGTCACAGGTAATCTGAGGGCAGAGCGAGTTGGTGCAGGGGCATGTTCAGGCAGTTGCCTAAAAAGGACAGGGCAGGGATTAATGATTTTTACAGTTTTACCCTCCTTTTCAGCCCAAAGGCTGGAAGATTGGAAGTGCTTTGCACCCCTTGCTCACCCTCTAGAACCACCATTCAGTGTGAGGTTATTTATTTTGCTAATAAAAGTAACTACATAAATACATCAAAAGCACTCCAGTATTATTAAATAATGTTAAGCATCAAATTATATTCCCCATAATTTGTTTTATTAAGAAAAAATTTCTATCTGTGTGTCATTGCTATAATTTGCTTCAGCAACCAGTATTTTTTTGGACAGGTTCATTTACATGTGACCTCTGACTGGTCACAATATTCCAGTTTTAGAAACAGTGTATCAGTAGAATGTTGCTTTTTTGCACAAATCAGCTAAACTTGTCATTTTAAATGCCTAAAAAAAATATTTTGTATGCAGGATCCTAGGCAATGCATTGATGAACTATTGATTTATTATATGCATATATACAATTTTACTTAAATGTTACATTGTTAAAAAAATGATAGAAAATGTATTTTACCCCTACATTAACTATTACTTTTTTAATTATTAATTAACATATTCACTTTTTTGTGTATCTTCAATCCTGTCACTCAGATTTCACTATATTTAGCTTAAAAGGAGATTGAGGTCAGACACTTCGTTGATCGTTTGGATCTTGTGTTTAACATTTTAACTTGAATACACAGTGGGAAACCTCTCCTGTTCTAGGTTAATTGAATGAAATTTATCAAATAGCTTAGAAATGTTCTACTTTTCACTTATTCAAATGGAAAGCTCCCACCTTAGGAAACCAATAGTTTCAAAATCCCTTGTACCTAACCTTTTTAATAACTTAATTTCTTCTGTGATCTTTTTATAGGATTAAAGTGAGTTTTTTTTCCAGATTTGTATGTGTGCTGTTTTCCACAGAACTTTGTATATTTGTATAGGCTATAGTGTAACAGCAGTAAAACTGAAGTTGTATTTGATCAACAATTCAGATCTTAACATTTGCAGAGAATGTTATATATAATAGGAATATTGGGAGTTCAGTAATGCTATATTAAAATGATAATGTATTTCAGTAAAAATCCAGCATGATAAATATTTTAATAAATAATATTACAAACTAGAGTAAATGTTACATTTGTTGTGTAAAAAATAATAGTAAATATTGTGTTTAACTTTAGGAAGCTAAATTGTATTGAACCTTCAATTTTATATAATCCACACAGAGGTTCCTCCTTTATTTTACTAAAACAGTGAACAATTTATCTTGTTATTGGAAGAATTATTTTCTAAGACCAAGATTACAAGTTGTGCGGTAAACCCGTGCAAAATGAGTTCATACCGCTATTTCCATACTGCCAGCCAGTCACTATAAAACTCTATTTTCTTGTGCGGTATGGTGCGGTAAGCCGCATACACTGTCAGAAAAAATGTGCAAAAATTGTACCTTTAGGGGTACAACAGCTTGTCACTGGGGCAGTACCCTCACCCTCTGTACCCTTTAATATGGGTACAAATTGGTACCCTTGCAGATTGTACCTTTCAAAGGCAAATATGTACCTTTGGTGAATAGATAGGACCTCAGTGCTATGGTACTATATTGTACCCTTATAAAATGGTGCAAATCTGGCCTTTTAAGGGTACTGCCCCAGTGACAAGCCCTTTGTACCCCATGATGCCAAATTTGTACTCAACACAGCATATTACAAATGCTGTTCCATTAAACTTATTATATAATATTCAAATATGCATTCATTTAATGTGTACTTTTTTAGACAGTAATACAATAGCCACACTGCAGTTTTAAAAAAAGTTTGGATATTGTAGCCATATAGCAAATCCAAAGACTGCTACAGAACCACCAAAGAACTAGACTAAACAACCAGTTCCAAAAAGTACTACTCAACAAGTTTTAGATCACTTTGTACTAGACTCTAAAAACACCCCATTTAATTTAGGGTGACATGCCACATAAAACATGAATATATATAAAACATATAGAAAACAACATAATAATAAAATATAATTAACGAAAAGAAGGGGGATTCGGGGAGGGATAAACGATAAAACTCACAACCATACATTGAATTGTCACTCTATGCAAAATATATGCAAATGAGTCTTTCTCCAGTACACATTTTGGTGATGAACCTGCTACCAATAGATGGAGCTGTGTTGCACATGTCAAGGAACTTTCAACCAACAGATGGCGCTATCGTGTGTTACACTATGTCCATGTATGTGACTGGGGAATGGTTAAAAAAAAAAATTTTAAATTTCATAAACAGCTCTTGTTTATTTTATAGAATTTAAAATGAAAATTTTTCTTTG
This sequence comes from Bombina bombina, assembly GCF_027579735.1. Classification (NCBI taxonomy): domain Eukaryota; kingdom Metazoa; phylum Chordata; class Amphibia; order Anura; family Bombinatoridae; genus Bombina; species Bombina bombina. The sequence goes on along the minus strand of NC_069502.1, from coordinate 397,248,168 downwards.
TAATTTTAGTTAATACATTTGCTTTATGTTTAAGAGTTAACATCTTGATGCTCTAAATATAAAAATTAAAATGTTAAGTGCTTGTTTGCTATTTAGAACCAGCAACACAGTATCATTGAATATATGGGTTATTAAGTAATTTTTTTGCTTTGTCCGCTTATTGCATATTATCAACAACGATTGAACATAATTATTTTGCTGTACAACATGTATGTTGCATTCATTTCAGGTGACTGCCAGTTATGTGAATATGAATCATTGAGGTGTGCAAATTATATGGACTTGCAGGGTTTGGCAGCCTTGAACCACCCATCCCCTTCAAACTTTTCATCACACAAGTGATTGTAACTTTTTGGGGGAATTAAATGGTACAGACATGGACCATTTGACAGTTGGAAACATATTTGTACCTTATTTACCGCTAAATGGTACAGATTAGTTCCTTAACATGTAATTATGATCCATTGAGGGTACAACCACAGCAGTTGTACCCTAAGTGTTCACAAACGGACCCCAACCGTACCCTTTTTTCTGACAGTGTACCGCACAAAATCCAAGTTCCAACTTGGCGTGCTTCTGCACTTATTCCCCCATAGAGATCAATGTAGGAAAAAAACCTGACACCTGCGATTGTGAAATTGCTACCGCATTTTCTCATTTCCTGTTGAAGTCTATGGAGAAAAGAAAGTTTGACAAAAACCCAACACCTGCGATTGCGAAATCGCTACTGCATTTTCTCATTTCCCATTGAAGTCTATGGAGAAAAGAAAGTTTGACAAAAACCTAACACCCTAACATAAACCCCTAGTCTAATAACCCCTAAACCCCCGTCCCCCACATTTGCAAACACTAAATAAAGCTATTAACCCCTAAACCACTGTCCCCCCACATTACCAAAACAAAATAAAGCTATTAATCACTAAACCGCCATCCCCCACATCGCCAACACTAAATAAAGCTATTAACCTCTAAACCACCGTCCCACCACATTGCTACTACTAAAATAAACATATAAACCCCTAAAACGCCGGCCCCCCACATCGCGACTACCTAAATTAAACTATTAACCCTGAAACCTAACATCCTCTAACTTTAAATTAAAGTTATAATATACTAACTACCTTATAATAAATAAAAACTTAACTGTGAAAAAAATAAAACCTAAGCTTAAACGGCTTTTGCAATGATAAATGCCGACAGCGTATGCTGTTGGCATTTATCGATGTGCGGCGGACATGATACACTAGATCGTATCATGTCCATCCGCACTTTAATAAATTGGCCCCCAAGAGAAGAAAGCAAATTTCATTACAGAAGTAAATTGATATGTTGTTTAAAATGGCATGTTATATAATGGGATCAGTTTATCTATTGACTATTTTCCATCTCCTCTGCTTAAAAAACTGTGAACGAGACAAATGTTCCATATCCTCCTATTAATGGCCATATCCTAATCTGGAGTGCAAGGTCAGCTTGCCTAAGACATTACTTTTTCCCTATATTTTTCCACTTAGAAAGGAGTTTTGGTTATAATTTTGTTTTAAAAATGCCAATGGGGGGCCATTGAAGAGGAAATATGGGTAGCTTTAGAAGGGGTATTAACCCTTTCCGGATAATATTTAGCATTTTTGCTATTACTATGTTTAAACAGAAATATAGACTTCTTTTAATTTGCCTAAGAAAACTATATAGATATTCAAAGTAGACAACCTAAGGTATTGATCTAGACCTTTGTTGGTATATTTGTTGCCAATTTTTGAACACCAAATAAGATCTTATTAAAAAAAAAAGGGTTAACTTTTTCTCAAACTTGGGTTTTTCACAGAAATTATTTACACAATAAGACAAATGGTTGTAAAAGCTTCACTAGGGTCCCCTTTATTAAGAAACAGCAGACATGCATGGCTTTCGAATTAGTTTTCGACAATCAGAAGGCCGCTACTTGCAGCTGCAAACCATACATTTGAAATTCACGGCAGTGAAGGGATTAATTCAGTTAGTTTGCGAGGTTCATTTTTGCTGTAGTGCAGAGATTACCCTCCCACCTGACACATCCTACCCCCTGATCCCTCCTAAGCACCTCTCTGTCCTCCCCCCCTTGGTCACCACCATCTTAGGTACTGGTACACAATCTGCGAGTATACAGTTTCGGATTTTCATCTTTCTTTCCTCCCATGGGCAAGAATTTTTTTTATTTTTTTTTAGTAACACTTATTAGTAACAAATAAAAATAATTTAAGCTGTAAGTGTGCTGGAGATCTAAATAAATACACAAATAAATACACAAATAAAACAATAATTATTTACTACACCTATACCCTTATAATAACATATTTATCACTCAATAATATATTTTATCACTCTGCACACAAGATTTATAGCCTTAAAAAAAAAAAAAATCTAGCAGCTTCAACCCCCTCAAGACAACTACAATGCCAAATTAAACCTAATACCATATGTGTTGTTCCTGCAACCACTTACCGCCATCAGCTGTTGTTCTGCTGACTGCTGCACCAAGTACTGTAAAGGTGGGGGGGGGGGAGGAAATGCACAAGTGCACCATGCTACCCCAGTGGGCAAGTTGAGCTCTGGAGAGTTAGGTTGTGCCCCCTTGCTTGTTGAGCTTCCCCCCAGCTTGAGAGTTTGCCCCCCTGCAATTGTGAGTACTGGTCCTTCAGTACTGCCTGAAATCTTGTCCCTGATTTTAGCTAGCGGTCAAACACTCTCACAGCAGCTCTTGTTTTAAAATGAGACTCATTCTGCTAAGACACAAAGGAGACACTGAGGATATGCTACCAGGTGGGTGTTTTCAAGACATTGGAAGTTATCACAATTTGTTAAACGATGTAACCAAATCATAGATAAAAAATAATGATTTACTTTTTAATAGTCAAAGACGAGAAAACAAATATTGTTACAAGCGGACTAGCAGGAAATTCAATTTATCTGTGTTGTTTTATTACAGAAAATGCCGTTTCTGCAACATATCATATAACTATTGCCATATATTACTTTTTTTTAATTCTGCACCTGAAACTAGTCATTGTGTTTTTCTGTAGAAGTCTTAAAGGGGCATGACACCCACATTTTTTCTTTCATGATTTAGAAAGAGAATGCAATTTTAAACATCTTTCTAATTTACTTATATTATCTAATTTGTTTTATTCTCTTGATATTCTTTGCTGAAAAGCATATCTAGATATGCTCAGTAGCTGCTGATTGGTTGCTGCACATAGAAGCCTCATGTGATTGGCTCACCATGTGCATTGCTTTTTCTTCAACTAAGGATATCTAAAAAATGAAGCAAAATATATAATAGAAATAAATAGTAATGTTGTTTAAATTTCTATTCTCTATCTGAATCATGAAAGAAAGATTTTGGGTTTAGTGGCCCTTTAAGTGCAAAAAGGGTAGCTATTTTATTATGCCACTGGGGGTAATTCCAAATCCATTCAAGCAGTGCAAAATTGAAAAATGACACATGATAAAATGAACACATCACTTAACTTGCAAGGTGCATTGTGCTATATTACACACATAATTTTATAGTGACAGTGAATTCATGCTTCAAACATTTTATAGTGTAAAATCAGTTGCATGAAGTACAATGAGAGATAAACACCAGAATTATATTTTCCTCTCTCAGCTCTGTAACCACTATGCCACAATACAAGATTGCATTTTCAGTTTGTAACAAAACAGCACAGCAAACCAAAAAAAAAGAAATCCTACTCGGTAGTATCCTCAGTGTAAAAAGGAGATGCAAATATTGGTTCAATGTAGGATATAAGTGGTCCTCAAATACAGTTTACAGAGAAGAAAGCAGATAGTATTAAAATGTTATCTGTTAAGAAAACTATGATTCATGCTCAGTAATACATATATATATAGAATCATCACACAATAAGGGCTAGAGTACAAGTGAGGAGCAAACATTTTTGCGCAAGCCATATCGTGATTTACACTACAATCCTTACCGTGATCTAAGAGCTATGGTTAGCTGTTTTCCAACAGTAAATAGTTGCACACAACACATCAAAAATACATTTCAAAGTACAGTTACACTCATAATTACACCATCTAATAAAACATATGTTCAAAAAATATTGCACAAAAAAGTTATAAGGGCTCAAAGATATGAGAGCTTGTTAAAAAAAAATCTGCTAAAGTACATTTATATAGCAATACATACAGATACCTTGCTAAAGATGTATTTATATGTACATAGATATGTTTAACTATGTATTTATTATTATATTAAGAACATTGGAATATGAAATATTCATATTTTCATGTCAGGTTAGCGCAATTGCGAATATGCTATAGAGTGGGTGGTTTTTTTCCACTTTTTTTCTCCATTGTCATCTTTGGGGGAATATGTGAACACACACACACACGAGATTGTAAATTCAGATTTTTGCGCTAGTTGGGTTACCGCTTTTTTGAACTTGAAATACAAATGCAACCCGTCTAGCACACAAAGCTTAACTCTAGCGAAATTTTTGCGATCATGAAAACGCAATATACCGTAGCCCTAAATTACATAAAGGCTGAAAATATACAGATGATGAGCAGGAGGTGGAATAATTGCAAATAGAGATGAAAGTAATAAACTACATACCAATTTCAGGCCACACAGACTAAGAATTATGAGATATCTAAGGGCCTGATTTTCCCGCTTGGTAAGAAATGATCTTGCAGACCTCCCAAGGGAAGGACTCACTGAATTTCCTGTGATGAGGGAGGATCTAGATGTCCCAGTGCCCCATTATAATAACTTCATTGAGTCAGACTTGGTTTTCCACACCAACATTTGCAGGAGTTGTCCCTGTGAGTTGTGAGATGTCTTCCATAGATAGTAATGGAGCTTGCTGGTAAGAAAAACTTTGCTGAGGAGAAAGAAATTATCAGGGAGCAGAAGGAGCTCTTTAAAAATGTGTATTTATAATATGACATTCAAAGCATATTAAATTCCTTATTGTAAAATTAGTTTCCCCACCTCTGCTAGTGGGTTGAACAGCCATGGGCGTAGCTGAAATTTCACAGAAAGATCTGGTGTATTCTGTAAACAATATCACCCCTCAGATATCGCAATTCCCCCCCCCCCCGCAAACTAAAAGGTGGCGATATTGTTTCAAGATCTGCAAAATACTTATTACCCTAATAGAAAAAAACAACAAAATAAAGGCGATTGTAAAATACAATAAGATAAAAGCAGAGTAATCTGATTTATATTGACTGTAGATTTTAATTTCACTGTGCTTTTGCCTTTTCATTACTTATTCAAAAAAATACTCAAGAATAGAAAATATACAGCTAGATTACAGCCCACTTGCAGTAGCAATTAGCGCTCAGAAAATTAAGCAGTGGTGAGACTTGTTAATTTTCAAAATAATCCCTAATTGCCCCCAAAAATAAAATAAAAAATGCAAAAAACAATTATGAGGGGTTGGCGGGTATGGGTTGTTAGAAAACAAATGGCACTGAAAAGTCCCTTTACATTGCGGTTTATAGGAACTGTGTTTTCCCTGTAAATATATATGAATATATGCATATATATTTATGTGTTAATGTGTGTATATACCCATATTAACAGATAAATATATATGTATATATTCATATACATATATATTTACAATCTAGGATAAAAAACAAGGAAAGAGGCGCCTCTTTCCTTGTTTTTTATCCTAGATTTGCTGACCTGTGGAGGGTGAAGATTGAGTGCGGCCTCAAGTTTTATAGAACACATACACCAGGAATATACTGGACTGTTTATCATCTGGGTGCGACTCATCCATGGTTTGGGACTTTGATATATTTACTTTTCCAATGGTTTAATACATCAATTGCTGATTATTATAGGCAATTTTAAATATATATATATGTGTGTATATATATATATATATGTATATGTACCTAGCAATTGGATTGTAATTTTTTATAAAAACACAGCTGTTAAGTACATATTGCATACCACAGCGCCCCCTATTGGGTTTATTACCCTAGTATTATTATATTTACAATCTGCTGCCCAACGCTGTGCGACTTATCCCCTTCGCTGCGCTAGTGCCTCACGGCACGAGAACGAGAATCCCATTGGAGCCTATGGAAATGCACTCTTGTGAGTGCAAAGATTCCATTAAATGAGAACGCGAGATTGCGTTCGTATTGCACCTAACTTGTAATACCAGTGCACGTGGTATTACTAAGTGGAGCGCAAATATCGATTCCGCAGAAGAGATATTTTGTGATCCACTTATAATCTAGCCCATAATATTTCAGGCCACACAGCCAAAGAAGTGTGAGAAATATAAGGGCTTGATTTCCTCAAATTCTCCAGCTTGGAAAGAAATCATATTGCAGACCTCACAGGGGTATATTTCAGTATTTAATTTATTAGTTTTATACTATTTTAAAAAGGCAATTTTTTTTATAAGACCTATTGTAATGTATACATTGCCTTAACATGCTTAAAAGCAGGAAACTCCCCATTTGCTAGACACACTGATCACAAAGTGAAAACTGTCTTTTTAGAATTAGTACCAGGGTTTAATAGTACTGGCAAAATATCTTATAGAATCTCACAAGCCCAGAGAGCTTTATACAATTGGGCCCCCAGAGAGACAAGAGCTGCATCCTATAGAAAGTAATAAAACTTTCTGTAATGCATAATCTCACATAGAAATCAGGGGAGCAGCCTGATGATATGAATTATCACAGTTTGCAATAAATACAAATTAAACTGGAATGTTTTTGCCACAGTTTAACTTGCATTTGCTTCTATGTGTGTTGTAAATTTTGAGCAAACTTCACCTCCATACAGCTAACAAGACAAATCAGTGAGACTTGAAGGTGTAAAATACTTAGCGAATATAATAATGGTTGTAACACACCCAGGGAACACTGCTATCCAGCCTAAGGGAACGTCGCTTTCCCTCCCCTTTTATGAAAAAAAAACACAATTCAATTTGAAAAAGATACTCAGAAGCACTGGGAAGAGAGAGATTTAGCGAAATCTGTCTTTCTACAATCTTGGGACAATTCTATAAAGCTCTTTGGGCTTGTGAGATTCTATAAGAAATTTCACCACTAGTTTGAAGCCCATATTCTAATTCTACAAAGGAATAGTGTGTATCGCAAAGGGGTGTTCCTTGAATTTAACTATGGGAATGTGATGCATACATTAAAATAGGGGTCACAAAAAAATCCTAATTTATAAACCACATAAAATCAATAAATTAAATATTGAAATAAAAATATACAGTAAAAAGATACAATATGCTGCAAGCAGACTAATCTGATTTGTATTGGCAGTAACTCGCAGGGACAGACCCATTTTTTATAGAATTCCCTTAGGGCAGCCCTTCTAAGTGTTGGTGTAGCTTTTCATGTCTGATCCAGTTCATATAATCGGGCCCCTTGTGAGGGAACTGAAGGATCAATTTAGATAATTTCACCTGAGCAGTGAGCTTTATGAATCATCATATGTTTAAAGACTATTGTGTAGCCTTAGTTCCAGTAAGATGACTATTAGAGTTGAAGGGGAAATTTAATTTTGTAAGTTCCCATGAAGGTCTATAAGATGATGGTCTATTGGTAATTCACATTTTTATTCCAGCTCCTAACAGCATTTTTCTGTTATTGCATTTGTGTGTACTGTACTAACCTGTGGGACCATTGATGAAAAACAAAAATTATATATATATATATATATATATATATATATAAAACATGGAAGGGAACTGCACTCCAAGACCGGATCAGGTGTTTTTTGGAGTGCTATTTAGCACCCAGGGCTGGATGTTACTGAGTCACAGGATGTGCACCTGATCCGGTCTTGGAGTGCAGTTCCCTTCCATGTTTTGTATTTTCTATGGGTGATTGCAGCCACCTGTGCACCCCTTCTTTGTTCTCAGTTTGTTTAGCTTTGTGAGCTCGCATGATGGTGTGCCTGTGTTAGGGACTCAGGCTAAGGAAAGGACCTTGACGTGGTGCCTGAGCTTTCCCATTTGGCCAGATGCGGTGACTAACCTTTCCAGTTGTGATTTTATCTTAGCTGTGAGCTAGCTGGTGAGTGCTGGGTGTTTCTATGTGTTGTATTACTTTTTATTTGTAATCTCCCTTGGTTCTTGCACCCATTCCGGACTGGGGTTAACTGCCTGTGGCTCTGGTGACATCACAGCTTTTTTGGAGTGCTATTTAGCACCCAGGGCTGGATGTTACTGAGTCACAGGATGTGCACCTGATCCGGTCTTGGAGTGCAGTTCCCTTCCATGTTTTGTATTTTCTATGGGTGATTGCAGCCACCTGTGCACCCCTTCTTTGTTCTCAGTTTGTTTAGCTTTGTGAGCTCGCATGATGGTGTGCCTGTGTTAGGGACTCAGGCTAAGGAAAGGACCTTGACGTGGTGCCTGAGCTTTCCCATTTGGCCAGATGCGGTGACTAACCTTTCCAGTTGTGATTTTATCTTAGCTGTGAGCTAGCTGGTGAGTGCTGGGTGTTTCTATGTGTTATATATATATATATATATATATATATATATATATATAGTGCCCTCCACTAATTTTGGCACCCTTGGTAAATATAAGCAAAGAAGGCTGTGAAAAATTGTCTTTATTGTTTAACATTTTGATCGTTTGTTCAAAACATACACAAAAATACTTTGCTCTCATGGATATCAAACAATTGTAAACACATAGAAGGTTTAACTAAAAAAAAATATTTTTTAAATATATGTGTGGCACAATTATTGTTACCCCTATGAATTATATGAGAAAAATATATTTGAAGTATATTCCTAATGATAATTTAATTTTTTAGTACAAATGGGTGACTAGGAACAGGAAATTGTTCAACTATGACTTTACTGGGGTATAAATATGAGGCCATATTCCCTTAGTCATGCATCACAATGGGAAAGACTAAGGAATATAGATGTGTGGCAAAAAGTTGTTGAGATTCACAAAATGGGAAGTGGTTATAAAAAAATAGCAAAATTTCCTTGCTCATTTCCACCATCAGGGCAATAATTAAGAAGTTTCAGTCAACTGGAAATGCTATGAATCAACCTGGAAGAGGACGTGTGTCTTTATTGTCTCAATGCACTGTGAAGAGGATGGTTCGAGTGGCCAAAATATCTCCAAGGATCACAGTTGGAAAATTGCAGAAGTTGACTGTGTCTTGGGGTCAGACAGTCTCCCAAATTACAATCCGATGTCACCTACATCACCACAAGTTGTTTGGAAGGGTTTCAAGAAAAAATGCCTCTACTCTTATCCAAAAAACAAACTTAAGCATATTCAGTTTGCCAGCACTACTGGAACTTCAAATGGGATCAGAATGTTTTTTTGCCAGAGGACCTGGATATTTTGTTAGGATACATGGCATCATGGACTCTATCAAATATTAACAGATATTAAATGAACACCTGACTGCCTCTGCTAGAAAGCTTAAAATAGGCTATGGTTGGATCTTCTAGCAGGACAATGATCTAAAACATACATTGAAATCAACACAAAAAAAGTTTATCACCCACAAAACCAAGGTCCTGCCATGGCCATTCCAGTCCCCTGACTTAAACCCAATAGAAAACCGGTGGGGTGAAATGAAGAGGAGAGTCCACCAGCATCGACCTCAACATTTGAAGGATCTGGAGAGATTCTGTATTGAATGGTCTCAGATCCAGGATTAGCTGTAATCTTGGCAACGGGAGGTAGCACAAAGAATTGACTAAAAGGGTGCAAAAAGCCAAAGTTGCATTAACGATTGCGTTAATGTATTCTCCCTCAGATTTCAATGGAGCGCAAAAAGTGGGAAAAGCAACCTACTAGTGCACTAACCTAACAGGAAAATATTAATATTTCCCATTCCAATGTTCTTCACATAGCAGAATATCTATTCATGTAACCAAGCGTCATAGGGGCTTCCTCAGGGCGCCCTGAGGTAGCCCCTATGACGTTTGGTCACGTGGAGGGTGAAACGGCCGTTGGCGTGTGACGTCATATTTGTCGAGCTTGGACCGGCTTTCCAGTTCACATGGATTACAAGCGTGCAGTTTGCTGACGAATAAGTATTGTCTTTGCCTTTTTGATTCCCAGATTGGAGGACTCACTGGATGTTTACAGTAACATACTCATGGAATAATTTTGTTGCTACTCAATACAAGGTTACTTTGATACGATGATGTATACATAAATTACAAAAAGTGGATACACCGTATCCGATAATAAGTGCTGACTACCACTGAACTGACAAATCTAACAGCACCACGTTTGAGTCTATGTGTATCTAGCACTTGAATACAATGTATACTTATATGGTTTAAGGCATTGCGGCTTTACTGTACGCTTTCAAACTTGTATGTACTTACTGGAGGATGAACATAGATCCCTATTTATTACCATGATAGCCTGTACCTTCTTTTAAAGAGTGGTGCTATCCTCTGGTTTGGGTGTTGTTCATCTAGTAAGCCCTATTGATATATGCTTTTGTTACAAGTCACATTGTTTAAGTATCTACATGCTATTTTTCATCCTGGCATAGATCCTCGGGTATTTTCTCATGTTGACACTTTCCCAGTTAACAAAAACTGGGTCATCCTATGAGAGAGGTGTTGCCTTTGACTTATTTATGTAACAACGCATTTGCATGGATCCTCATTGATTTACTAAGGTAGCAGATTCCTGTTGGAGTACAAGGCTACCCTCTGGTTGAGGTGCTTTTTTAATGTATTGTTTATTGTATTATACATAACATATGTGCTATTAGTATATTTATGGATTAATAAATATATTATAATGGATGCATCTGTTGGGGGAATTGTCTGCTGATTCTATGCACTTAAGTGGACACAAGCCAAAATAAATTATTACTAATAGTTTGAACTCACTTGGTGTCATACCGTTATTATTGTGTATATTTATTGAGTGCTGAAATCCCTGTCTTTTTAAGAGGATATATAAATGTATTCTCTTCCTTTCCTCCTTCTAAGCAAGTTAAAAAATATATATAGGTATAGCTACAGTATATATATATATATATATATATATATATACAGTATATATAGGAATATATTTAAAAATACTTAGAACATATTCCCTTATGTGAAGGACATTGGAATGTGAAATGTTTACAGTACAAACATAGTTAAATACTTTATTAAATGTGAATATTGCATAAACCAGAGCACTGAAGTTGCGCTAACCAGATGCCCGTAAAATTCAATTGCGCTCAAGCGAACATGTTTACTTTCAACTTGTAATACATGCACTACTTATGATGCGTACAAACAGCCGCGAAAACATGATATAGCTTGCGCGCAACTGTTAGCGCGCCACTCGTAATCTAATCCTAAGTGGGTAGCACTTAGGACCACACATTAGCTACCTATTTAAATAGTAGTGGTCTAAAACACCTATAAAACTAAAAGAAAGCAGAAAAAATAGTAGGAGCATAAGATCACTAACATAAAAAACCCTCATGAGTAACATAGGCCTAGATTTAGAGTTCGGCGGTAGCCGTCAAAACCAGCGTTAGAGGCTCCTAACGCTGGTTTTGGCCGCCCGCTGGTATTTGGAGTCAGTGATTAAAGGGTCTAACGCTCACTTTACAGCCGCGACTTTTCCATACCGCAGATCCCCCTACGCCATTTGCGTAGCCTATCTTTTCAATGGGATCTTTCTAACGCTGGTATTTAGAGTCGTTTCTGCAGTGAGCGTTAGAGCTCTAACGACAAGATTCCAGCCGCCTGAAAAAAGCAGGAGTTAAGAGCTTTCTGGCTAACGCCGGTTTCAAAAGCTCTTAACTACTGTACCCTAAACTACACTAACACCCATAAACTACCTATGTACCCCTAAACCGAGGTCCCCCCACATCGCCGCCACTCGATTAAAATTTTTAACCCCTAATCTGCCGACCGCCACCTACGTTATACTTATGTACCCCTAATCTGCTGCCCCTAACCCCGCCGACCCCTATATTATATTTATTAACCCCTAACTTGCCCCACACAACGTCGCCGCAAGCTACTTAAAATAATTAACCCCTAATCTTCCGACCGCAAATCGCCGCCACCTACGTTATCCCTATGTACCCCTAATCTTCTGGCCCTAACATCGCCGACCCCTATGTTATATTTATTAACCCCTAATCTGCCCCCCACAACGTCGCCAACACCTACCTACACTTATTAACCCCTAATCTGCCGAGCGGACCTGAGCGCTACTATAATAAAGTTATTAACCCCTAATCCGCCTCACTAACCCTATCATAAATAGTATTAACCCCTAATCTGCCCTCCCTAACATCGCCGACACCTACCTTCAATTATTAACCCCTAATCTGCCGACCGGAGCTCACCGCTATTCTAATAAATGTATTAACCCCTAAAGCTAAGTCTAACCCTAACACTAACACCCCCCTAAGTTAAATATAATTTTTATCTAACGAAATAAATTAACTCTTATTAAATAAATGATTCCTATTTAAAGCTAAATACTTACCTGTAAAATAAATCCTAATATAGCTACAATATAAATTACATTTATATTATAGCTATTTTAGGATTAATATTTATTTTACAGGTAACTTTGTATTTATTTTAACCAGGTACAATAGCTATTAAATAGTTAAGAACTATTTAATAGTTACCTAGTTAAAATAATTACAAATTTACCTGTAAAATAAATCCTAACCTAAGATATAATTAAACCTAACACTACCCTATCAATAAAATAATTAAATAAACTACCTACAATTACCTACAATTAACCTAACACTACACTATCAATAAATTAATTAAACACAATTGCTACAAATAAATACAATTAAATAAACTATCTAAAGTACAAAAAATAAAAAAGAACTAAGTTACAGAAAATAAAAAAATATTTACAAACATAAGAAAAATATTACAACAATTTTAAACTAATTACACCTACTCTAAGCCCCCTAATAAAATAACAAAGACCCCCAAAATAAAAAATTCCCTACCCTATTCTAAATTTAAAAAGTTACAAGCTCTTTTACCTTACCAGCCCTGAACAGGGCCCTTTGCGGGGCATGCCCCAAGAAGTTCAGCTCTTTTGCCTGTAAAAGAAAACATACAATACCCCCCCCCCAACATTACAACCCACCACCCACATACCCCTAATCTAACCCAAACCCCCCTTAAATAAACCTAACACTAAGCCCCTGATGATCTTCCTACCTTGTCTTCACCATGCCAGGTTCACCGATCCGTCCTGGCTCCAAGATCTTCATCCAACCCAAGCGGGGGTTGGCGATCCATAATCCGGTGCTCCAAAGTCTTCCTCCTATCCGGCAAGAAGAGGACATCCGGACCGGCAAACATCTTCTCCAAGCGGCATCTTCTATGTTCTTCCATCCGATGACGACCGGCTCCATCTTGAAGACCTCCAGCGCGGATCCATCCTCTTCTTCCGACGACTAGACGACGAATGACGGTTCCTTTAAGGGACGTCATCCAAGATGGCGTCCCTCGAATTCCGATTGGCTGATAGGATTCTATCAGCCAATCGGAATTAAGGTAGGAATTTTCTGATTGGCTGATGGAATCAGCCAATCAGAATCAAGTTCAATCCGATTGGCTGATCCAATCAGCCAATCAGATTGAGCTCGCATTCTATTGGCTGTTCCGATCAGCCAATACAATGCAAGCTCAATCTGATTGGCTGATTGGATCAGCCAATCGGATTGAACTTGATTCTGATTGGCTGATTCCATCAGCCAATCAGAATTTTCCTACCTTAATTCCGATTGGCTGATAGAATCCTATCAGCCAATCGGAATTCGAGGGACGCCATCTTGGATGACGTCCCTTAAAGGAACCGTCATTCGTCGTCTAGTCGTCGGAAGAAGAGGATGGATCCGCGCTGGAGGTCTTCAAGATGGAGCCGGTCGTCATCGGATGGAAGAACATAGAAGATGCCGCTTGGAGAAGATGTTTGCCGGTCCGGATGTCCTCTTCTTGCCGGATAGGAGGAAGACTTTGGAGCACCGGATTATGGATCGCCAACCCCCGCTTGGGTTGGATGAAGATCTTGGAGCCAGGACGGATCGGTGAACCTGGCATGGTGAAGACAAGGTAGGAAGATCATCAGGGGCTTAGTGTTAGGTTTATTTAAGGGGGGTTTGGGTTAGATTAGGGGTATGTGGGTGGTGGGTTGTAATGTTGGGGGGGGGGTATTGTATGTTTTTTTTTACAGGCAAAAGAGCTGAAATTCTTGGGGCATGCCCCGCAAAGGGCCCTGTTCAGGGCTGGTAAGGTAAAAGAGCTTGTAATTTTTGTATTTTAGAATAGGGTAGGGAATTTTTTATTTTGGGGGTCTTTGTTATTTTATTAGGGGGCTTAGAGTAGGTGTAATTAGTTTAAAATTGTTGTAATATTTTTCTTATGTTTGTAAATATTTTTTTATTTTCTGTAACTTAGTTCTTTTTTATTTTTTGTACTTTAGATAGTTTATTGAATTGTATTTATTTGTAGCAATTGTGTTTAATTAATTTATTGATAGTGTAGTGTTAGGTAAATTGTAGGTAATTGTAGGTAGTTTATTTAATTATTTTATTGATAGGGTAGTGTTAGGTTTAATTATAACTTAGGTTAGGATTTATTTTACAGGTAAATTTGTAATTATTTTAACTAGGTAACTATTAAATAGTTCTTAACTATTTAATAGCTATTGTACCTGGTTAAAATAAATACAAAGTTACCTGTAAAATAAATATTAATCCTAAAATAGCTATAATATAAATGTAATTTATATTGTAGCTATATTAGGATTTATTTTACAGGTAAGTATTTAGCTTTAAATAGGAATCATTTATTTAATAAGAGTTAATTTATTTCGTTAGATAAAAATTATATTTAAGTTAGGGGGGGTGTTAGTGTTAGGGTTAGACTTAGCTTTAGGGGTTAATACATTTATTAGAATAGCGGTGAGCTCCAGTCGGCAGATTAGGGGTTAATAATTGAAGGTAGGTGTCGGCGATGTTAGGGAGGGCAGATTAGGGGTTAATACTATTTATGATAGGGTTAGTGAGGCGGATTAGGGGTTAATAACTTTATTATAGTAGCGCTCAGGTCCGGTCGGCAGATTAGGGGTTAATAAGTGTAGGTAGGTCTCGGCGACGTTGTGGGGGGCAGATTAGGGGTTAATAAATATAACATAGGGGTCGGCGATGTTAGGGCAGCAGATTAGGGGTACATAGGGATAACGTAGGTGGCGGCGGTTTACGGAGCGGCAGATTAGGGGTTAAAAGTGTAATGCAGGGGTCAGCGATAGCGGGGGCGGCAGATTAGGGGTTAATAAGTGTAAGGCTAGGGGTGTTTAGACTCGGGGTACATGTTAGAGTGTTAGGTGCAGACGTAGGAAGTGTTTCCCCATAGGAAACAATGGGGCTGCGTTAGGAGCTGAACGCTGCTTTTTTGCAGGTGTTAGGTTTTTTTTCAGCTCAAACAGCCCCATTGTTTCCTATGGGAGAATCGTGCACGAGCACGTTTTTGAGGCCGGCCGCGTCCGTAAGCAACTCTGGTATTGAGAGTTGTATTTGCGGTAAAAATGCTCTACGCTCCTTTTTTGGAGCCTAACGCAGCATTTGTTTGAACTCTCGATACCAGAGTTAAATTTATGGTGCGGCCAGAAAAAAAACCCGCGGAGCGTTAACAGCCCTTTTACCGCCAAACTCCAAATCTAGCCGATAGAGACCTAATGATAAATACACTTTTATATGTTACACAATTATTACCATGAAGTTGTCATAAGGAATGCATTCAAAATGTATTAAAGGGACACTGAAGCCAAATTTTTTCTTTCATGATTCAGATAGAGCATGCAATTTTAAGCAACTTTCTAATTTACTCCTATTATCAACTTTTCTTCATTCTCTTGCTATCTTTATTTGAAAAGAAAGAATGTAAGTTTATAAGTCGGACCATTTTTGGTTCACAACCTGGGTTGTCCTTGCTGATTGGACAGAACCAATAAACAAGTGCTGTCCAGTGTACTGAACCATATGGCTCCTTAGCTTTGATGTCTAAGGAGCAATAGAACAAAGAAAAATGAATAATAGGAGTAAATTAGAAAATTGCTTAAAATTGCATGCTCTATCTGAATCATGAAAGAAAATATTTGGGTTTAGTGTCCCGTTAAGCAATAATTATGCATTTTAAAGTATGTTCAAAAGTTCAAGTGGGATAAGCAGAAGCTATTTATCTTAACAGAATTATTCTCAAGCAGGACTTCATTCTTAATCAGCTGTTTCCTCAGAGACTGAGAAAGGTGTTGCTTGTTATGTTCTTCTAAATTGTGTTTAATACATTTATTTTTAACTTTATCTACATTTACTATACCCTTGGCAAGTACAAGAGTTGGGTGGAGGACTGCCTACACCATTGTCAGTGATTTGCGGGGTACCAGTCTGCTAGATGACTGTGAGAATCCAGCCTGCTCTATTTGCACCTTCCACCGTGGTGCAAATAATCCTAATCTATTGTTTTATCACTATTTATACTGATACAACTGTACTCGGCCATCTGGGCCCCTGTTTTTGTTTGCTACCTACAGATTGATGTTAATGGGAGAAGAACCATATTTCCATACAGTGAGCTGTCTGGACCTAGATATATTATATATCCTACAAGAATTTCAGGACATTTTTTTTTTATATGATTGGATAACATTTTATTGCTATTTATTCCTATTCAATATTTTATTTTTACTTGTTTCAACTAATATGCGCCTAGATTTAGAGTTTGGCATTAGCCGGCAAAAGCAGCGTTAAGGGGTCCTAACGCTACTTTTGGCCGCCCGCTGGTATTTAGAGTCAGGCAGGAAAGGGTCTACCGCTCACTTTCAAGCTGCGACTTTTCCATACCGCAGATCCCCTTACGCCAATTGCGTATCCTATCTTCTTAATGGTATAAACGCTGGTATTTAGAGTCTTGGCTGAAGTGAGCGGTAGACCCTCTACCGACAAGACTCCTAACGCCCATGGAAAGTCTGTAGTTAAGAGCTTTATGGGCTAACGCCAGTATATAAAGCTCTTAACTACAGTGCTCTAAAGTACACTAACACCCATAAACTACCTATGTACCCCTAAACCGAGGCCCCCCCACATCGCCGCCACTATAATAAATATTTTTAAACCCTAATCTGCCGACCGCACATCGCCGCCACCTACATTATCCCTATGAACCCCTAATCTGCTGCCCCTAACATCGCCGACCCCTATATTATATTTATTAACCCCTAATCTGCCCCCCAACGTCGCCGCCACCTAACTTCAAGTATTAACCCCTAATCTGCCGACCGGACCTCGCTGCTACTATGATAAATGTATTAACCCCTAAAGCTAAATCTAACCCTAACCCTAACACCCCCCCTAAATTAAATATAATTTTAATCTAACTAAATAAATTAACTCTTATTAACTAAAGTATTCCTATTTAAAACTAAATACTTACCTGTAAAATAATCCCTAATATAGCTACAATATAACGAATAATTATATTGCAGCTATTTTAGGATTTATATTTATATTACAGGCAACTTTGTATTTATATTAACTAGGTACAATAGCTATTAAATAGTTATTAACTATTTAATAGCTACCTAGTTAAAATAATTACAAAATTACCTGTAAAATAAATCCTAACATAAGTTACAATTAAACCTAACACTACACTATCATTAAATTAATTAAATAAGTTAACTACCAATACCTACAATTAAATACAATTAAATAAACTAAACTAAATTACAAAAACAAAAAAAACACTAAATTACAGAAAATAAAAAAAGATTACAAGAATTTTAAACTAATTACACCTAATCTAAGCCCCCTAATAATATATAAAAAACCAAAATAATAAAAGTCCCTACCCTATTCTACATTACAAATTAACCAGCTCTTTTACCAGCCCTTAAAAGGGCTTTTTGCGGGGCATGCCCCAAAGTAATCAGCTCTTTTGCCTGTAAAAAAACAATACATCCCCCAACATTAAAACCCACCACCCACATACCCCTACTCTAACCCACCCAAACCCCCCTTAAATAAACCTAACACTACCCCCTGAAGATCTCCCTACCTTGAGTCGTCTTCACCCAGCCGGGCCGAAGTCTTCATCCGATGGGTCAGAAGAGGACATCCAGACCGGCAGAAGTCTTCATCCTATCCGGGCAGAAGAGGACATCCGGACCGGCAGACATCTTCATCCAAGCGGCATCTTCTATCTTCATCCATCCGGAGCGGAGCAGAGCCATCTTCTTCCAGCCGACGCGGATCCATCCTTCTTCCCCGATGACTACCCGACGAATGAAGATTCCTTTAAGTGACATCAAAGATGGCGTCCCTCGAACTCCGATTGGCTGATAGGATTCTATTAGCCAATCAGAATTAAGGTAGGAAAAATCTGATTGGCTGATTCAATCAGTCAATCAGATTCAAGTTCAATCTGATTGGCTGATCCAATCAGCCAATCGGATTGAGCTCGCATTCTATTGGCTGATTGAAACAGCCAATAGAATGCAAGCTCAATCTGATTGGCTGAGATTGAATCAGCCAATCAGATTTTTCCTACCTTAATTCCGATTGGCTGATAGAAACCTATCAGCCAATCGGAATTCGAGGGACGCCATCTTGGATGACAACATTTAAAGGAACCTTCATTTGGCGAGTAGGCATCGGTTGAAGAGGATGGATCAACGTCGGCTGGGAAGAAGATGGCTCAGCTCCGCTCCGGATGGATGAATATAGAAGATGCCGCTTGTATGAAGATGTCTGCCGGTCCGGATGTCCTCTTCTGCCCGGATAGGATGAAGACTTCTGCCGGTCTGGATGTGATCTTCTGCCCCATTGGATGAAGACTTCAGCCCGGCTGGGTGAAGACGACTCAAGGTAGGGAGATCTTCAGGGGGTTATTGTTAGTTTTATTTAAAGGGGGTTTGGGTGGGTTAGAGTAGGGGTATGTGGGTGGTGGGTTTTAATGTTGGGGGGGTTGTATTTTTTTTACAGGCAAAAGAGCTGATTACTTTGGGGCATGCCCCGCAAAAAGCCCTTTTAAGGGCTGGTAAAAGAGCTGGTTAATTTGCAATGTAGAATAGGGTAGGGACTTTTATTATTTTTTGGGGGGGGGTTATTTTATTAGGGGGCTTAGATTGGGTGTAATTAGTTTAAAATTCTTGTAATATTTTTTTATTTTCTGTAATTTAGTGGGGGTTTTTTGTAATTTAGTTTAGTTTATTTAATTGTATTTAATTGTAGGTATTGGTAGTTAATTTATTTAATTAATTTAATGATAGTGTAGTGTTAGGTTTAATTGTAACTTAGGTTAGGATTTATTTTACAGGTAATTTTGTAATTATTTTAACTAGGTAGTTATTAAATAGTTAATAACTATTTAATAGCTATTGTACCTGGTTAAAATAAATACAAAGTTGCCTGTAAAATCAATATAAATCCTAAAATAGCTACAATATAATTATTCGTTATATTGCAGCTATATTAGGGATTATTTTACAGGTAAGTATTTAGTTTTAAATAGGAATACTTTAGTTAATAAGAGTTAATTTATTTTGTTAGATTAAAATTATATTTAACTTAGGGGGGTGTTAGAGTTAGGGTTAGACTTAGCTTTAGGGGTTAATACATTTATTATAGTATCGGCGAGGTCCGGTTGGCAGATTAGGGGTTAATGCTTGAAGTTAGGTGGCGGCGACATTGGGGGGGCAGATTAGGGGTTAATAAATATTATGTAGGGGTCGGTGATGTTGGGGGCAACAGATTAGGGGTTCATAGGGATAATGTAGGTGGCGGCGGTGTCCAGAGCGGAAGATTAAGGGTTAATTGTGTAATGCAGGTGTCAGCGATAGCGGGGGAGGCAGATTAGGGGTTAATAAGTGTAAGGTTAGGGGTGTTTAGACTCGGGGTTCATGTTAGGGTGTTAGGTGCAGACTTAGAGAGAGGGCTGCGTTGGGAGCTTAACGCTGCTTTTTTGCAGGTGTTAGGTTTTTTTTCAACCCAAACTGCCCCATTGTTTCCTATGGGGGAATCGTGCACGAGCACGTTTTGCCAGCTTACCGCTACCGTAAGCAACGCTAGTATTGAGAGTTGAAGTGGAGCTACATTAGGCTCAACGCACCCTTTTTTGAGCCTAACACAGCCCCTCAGACAACTCTAAATACCAGCGTTGTTTGGAAGCAGCGGTAGGAAAAAAAGCTGCGTTAGCTACGCGGGTCTTTACCGACAAAACTCTAAATCTAGGCCATGGTGTTAAGTTTGTTTTTAGATATGAGGTAGCCCCCTATATATATTTGATTTATTACTTGTTTAAGGACCTGCTTTGACATCTTGATGGAGGTGTCAATCTGCATGCAAAAAAAAGTGATGCAGAGTCTCCTATGCTGCTTAAGCGCTATAAGTCTTTTTCTAAATAATCCCCCCAAAAAATCTACAGGTTTCTAGAATATTCTGACAGTTTCTTGGCATATTGCTTTTTCTTTTCCAAAGCCTTTCTTGCTTCTATTAACTTTTTCTTTCTTCCCCAATACTGAGTCGGATATCAAGGTTTCTGATTCTTGGCCTTGTTACCTTATTTAATTACTTGCAGTGGTGCACACCATTTAGTTTAGCAACTGGGCTCTTGTTTTTGACCTTGGCGACTATACCAGGCCCTTATTTAATTTTTGGCTGTTATATCTGAAATGTAATCTAGTTGTTCCTGATTCTTAGCATCATTTTACAGTGTACAGTCCCATATATTCAGTTACTCAGAGACGATGCCATGATTCCTGGTCTTCTCAACCAGCCATGTATGTTAGTGTAAGTATCTCACTGTTACACTGTTTTTTGGTGTTGTGACCTTTATGAGTTCTGGATAGATTTCTCTAGAAGTATTGCCATTCTGTGTTTTCCATGGTACACATTTTCTGAATCTTAAGTAAATTGTTTGCCTTATGTAATGATTGCACAATTTATCACAGATCTTTAAATTTTATCTTCTCAAACTGCTATGTTTCCATGCATTGATCCTGTTTTTCTATGCTCTGAGTGTAATCATTTCTGCTAATATCTGTGTATGAACTCATACTGCCTCTTGACCTGTTTTGCATCACAACCAATACCCCTTCCTCAATACCCCTAAATGTACCTGCATGTTATAGCCTCATAATAGGAAACTGCTATTATTTAAACTATAAAAGCCCAAATCCCTATGTATTACCCTACCTTTTCTACTATGATGGGAAAATTAACAGTATTGCTACAGTATAAACTGTTTATTTTAAAATACATGTGTCTTATTCTGCTTTGCTTGCTGGACTGTGTTTTTAGCAATGTCTTGTTCCAGCTACATAGTTTTCCACTTAATGTAAAAAACTTACAAAACCAAATTGATCAAGTTGTGTAGTAGCTCTTGTTCCAGATACTTTGTTTTAAATGTATATGCTTATGTAACCAGATAGCTTCAGCCTTGCTGTAACTCTTGCTCCATCTATATTGTTTTTCAGGCCTAACATGCACCAATTTGCTGAATGCTTGAGAACACCCTGCATCAACAGAACATTTTCAATATAGTAAGAACAATGACATGTGTAACAAGGAGCTTGTGGGGTGGTGCTAGGTTCTTTAGCATCAGCCTCATCTGTCCATTATTCTAGTGCCCTGAAGAAGCTTTTAAATCTAAACTAGAATTTACAGATGCAGTAACTTCTTTTTAGGAAGACAGCTACCCCTTACTTCATAAAAGTATTTTATCTGATTGATTAGAATAAGGTTTGTATGGTGTCTAAAACATAAGTATGTGATACATTTGAGCATATAATGTTTTTTCAGCTTGAAAAAGGCCCTTTTTTAGGCCAAAACATTTTGTAATTTTCCTTTTTTTTGTGTGTGTGTGGTCCCAGTCCCTTATCTTTTCCTTTTTTTACTAATTTGCAGTGCATCCACATGACACTAGTGTATGTAGTTATTAACCAGGACACTGGCAGACAAAAATGGCAAATCCACATGTAATGTATTTTCCATTATGGGGTTGTGCTGAGAACTTTTAGTTATATGCCTTATACTTATTAGGGATGGCTGTGTGAAGCTGTTCCCCCTACAATAGGCAAAACAAGATAGAACGGAGATTGTTGTAGGGGGTCTGGGTGATCTTTGATGACCTTTATTAAATTGTTAATGACTCAAAAAACAAAACAAGATGGAACGGAGATTTAAAAGGCACAAATGCAGCACTAACCAACAAGCTGGTTTCATGTCTTTTAGCTGTTGTAGGAGGGCTGGGTAACTAATATTAAAAATAAAAGCAGCAAAAATCTTAATTTTCATGGCACAAAACAGCACACGTTTGTGCTGTTTTGTGCCGTAAAAATTAAGATTTGTGCTGCTTTTATTTTTAAGATAATAGCAATTGTTTTTTGAGTTATTACCGACTAAATAAAGGTCACCCAACCCACTTACAACAGCCAAAAGACATGAAACCGGGCTTTTTGGTTAGTGCTGTGTTTGTGCCGGTTTGTGCCTTTTAAATCTCTGTTCTATCTTGTTTCCTTTTTGAGTTATTTTACAATTTAATAAAGATTACCAACGGTCACCCAGCCCCCCTAAAACAACCAAAAGACATGAAACCGGGCTTGTTGGTTAGTGATCATTTGTACTGGTTTATGCCATTTAAATCTCTGTTCTATCTTATTTTGTTTTTTATTTATTAACGATTTAACAATTGGCACAAATAAAAAATCCACTGTGTTTCGTTAGTGCTACGTTTGTGCTGTTTTGTGCCATAAAAATGATTTTTGCTGCTTTTATTTTTAATATAATAGCAATTGTTTTTTTAGTTATTACCAATTAAATAAAGGTTACCAAAGGTCACCCAGCCCTCCTACAACAGCTATAAGACATGAAACCAGCTTGTTGGTTAGTGCTGCATTTGTGCCTGTTCATGCCTTTTAAATCTCCGTTCTATCTTGTTTTGATTTTTGAGTTATTAACAATTTAATAAAGGTCATCAAAGATCACCCAGACCCCCTACAACAGCCAAAAGACATGAAACGGGCTGGTTGGTTAGTGCTGCGTTTGTGCTGATTTGTGCCATTTAAATCTGTTTTATCTCATTTTGGTTTTTTATTTATTAATAATTTATTAATGGTCACCCAGCCCCCCTACAACAGCCAAAATACATAAACAGGGCTTGTTCGTTAGTGCTGCATTTGTGCTGGTTTGGGCCTTTTAAATCTCCATTCTATCTATTTTCGTTATTGAGTCATTAACGATTTAATAAAGGTCACCAAAGTTCACTCAGGCCCCCTACAACAGCCAAAAGACATGAAACCAGGCTGGTTGGTTAGTGCTGCATTTGTGCTGGTTTGTTTAGTTACATTTTTATTTGTGCTGCTTTTGTTTTTTAGTTGTAATAGTTTGTTGTTTTGTCAGTGAAAATTAAGTTACCCACCATCCAATTCGCCTCAGCTGTGTAAAGTTGCCACTCCATGTTCTTAAAATGAATAAAAAGTGAATAAAAATATACAATTCAAAATTCTACAGCTGATAAACCACGCTAAAATCACAGAAACTCCCCTGGTCCTCTTCACAACCGATGCAGAAAAGGCCTTCGACAGAGTTCAATGGTCTTTTTTACACTGGTCTTTTTTACACAGAGCTATGTTGGAGATGGGAGTCCCAGAACCATTCTTCAATATGTCCATGGCCTTATACTCCTTCCCAAATGCAAGAATAAGAATCAACGGTACTCTCTCTGAATCCTTTAGCATTAACAATGGCACCAGGCAGGGGTGTCCCTTGTCCCCACTGCTTTTCGCCATTTCTATGGAGGTACTGGCACAAAAGATTAAGAATAACAAAGGGATCAAAGGGCTTGTGATAGGGGACACTGAATACAAACAGGCCTTATATGCTGATGATGCACTGTTTTCACTTACAAATGATGAGACCTCCATCCCAGAACTCCTTGCTGAGTTAAGCAGATACAGTAAGATTTCAAATTTCCAATTAAATATCACTAAATCAGAAATTCTAAATATAAACACCAATCCAAAATACATTCAACACTTAAGCAACATATACAATATCCCCATTGCTCAGCATAAATTGAAATATTTAGGAATATATTTGACCCCCTCAGCACATGACTTATACAAACTCAACTACAATACTTTAAAAAATGAAATAATTCGAGATCTATCGATCTGGAAAAATAAAAAACTCTCGTGGCTTGGCAGGATTGGGGTTTTAAAAATGAACGTCCTTCCACAAATTTTGTATTTACTTCAGAACCTACCCATACTGCTTCCTGAGGGATTTATTGAACAACTGCAAAAAGCATTTGAGCAATACATCTGGGCTGGAGCCAGACACAGAATTCCAAGAAAAACCATGTATCTTCCCAGGGATAATGGAGGATTGGGTGTCCCATGCTTACAGGCCTACAAACATGCTATAACACTACAACACATAGTGGAATGGGCTCACAACACAAACAATAAGGCATGGATCCAAATAGATAGGCACATTTTTAGACTAAACAATGTAGCAACGATGGCATGGACTTCATCCCAAAAAAGGCCCATATCAATTCATAAGTATCACGTAACAGCCAGTATATTATCAGAATGGGATAAAATCCTATCCACTAGTACACATATTTCATCCAAATATGCTTCACTTACCCCATTCCTTGAACACATAGAGTTTCCATATCACCACTTAGGATTCTCTAAAATGCTACCCTATAGTCTCAAAACAGGGTCTGTCCATTTCACCACGAAAGACGGTAGAGTAAAAACACAATCCGAGTTAGAGGAGGCTCATGGGGAGATTTTCTCCTCATGGCTTCATTACCATCAATTGCTCCACTTTATTTCTCATCATAAATATAAAGAGGATCTTGGCAGGGAAATCACGACCTTCGAAAATGTATGTATCTCACCAGCTGCTCCAGTTCACCTTATCTCCAAACTTTATAAAATAATAATCAACCCAAACTCAACAAACCTCCCGCCCTACACGCATTCTTGGAAAAAGGAGCTGGACTATGATATTGAAGCCAAGACCTGGCTTAAAGCTTTCAAGCTAACTAAAAAATCATCTGTTTCAGCATTAATTCAGGAAATTCTCTTAAAATTTTTAAGCAGGTGGTATCTAACTCCATCTCATTTACACAAAATTTACCCCACGCTCAACAACACATGCTGGAGGGGATGTGCTGAGGAGGGCTCTCTTCTCCACATTTGGTGGACATGTCCCAGACTGAAAAGATTCTGGTTGGATATCTTATCAGTTATCTCAGAGGTTTTAGAGACTCAGGTTCCCCACATCCCAAATACTATCCTATTCCTTTCACTTCCCAAACTGTACGAACTAGGTAAACAACCATTGCTACTAATTATGCTTACAGCTGCTAAAAAACGTATTCCAAAATATTGGAAAACTTAGACAATCCCTTCAAAAGAAGAATGGGGAACATTGGTTTCAGATCTGTTATCCCTTGAGAGATACCATTATCTAAAAACACACAGATTCGAGGTCCATGAGATGATGTTGGCAATATGGTATAAAACAATATAAACACAGCATCATGGACTTGAGTAGCACGTCCTTCCTTCTAGAAAGTTTCCCCCCCCCCCCAACCTTCTATTCAACCTCTCCCTTTCCTCATTTCTTTCTCTCTCTCACTTATGTGAGCCTTTGAAGACGCTTGTATTTATGTATGTCTAACATTGGGAAAAAAAAAATGTTTCACGCTTAGGGGAACCTTGTTATATTTTGTAATATTAAATTTATACCTGTAGTTCCTCCTACACACTCACTTATTGATAGAAGAGACAACCTTGGTCTGTTCCACATGACATCTGACGTTTTATGATTTTCTTGTTTCTAAAAATATATGAAAGTTGTATTTTATGTTTTTTATACGCTCAAACATGTTCCTTTGTTGTCATCCTAATCATCTCAAAGATTTAATTTTTAAAAATATATATATATACCATTCATTTGTGCAGTGTTTCTGCTGATTTCTGCTGCAAAAATTAACATTTGTGGGGGCAGAGCAAGCTCTGAGACTGAATGGATGCATACCACCACAGCTCCAACTATTTATCACAAATTGCTATATATTTAATCGTTCAGCTCAGTTCAATTTTGGCACCTAAAGTGTTTAATGACTCATGGAACCAGATTACAAAGCTTAGTGCCTAAGAGACGCTAGTAAGCATAGAAAATTCTCTCTGGTTCTCTTGTGTTGGGGCCTTTGAAGAAGCGCCCATCTTTCAATCTATGCAGCAGAGTTTTACTGCTATACAAATTTCAACTACAATTAATCTGGACAGTGCCATAAGCTATACCTGTAGGCTAAATTAAATTGGCTCTCCTACGTAAAGGGACATTTGGAGGTATCTGGCGGTACGAGGGGTGGCACATAGTTTACTCAGAAAAATGACGCGCAAGGCTGTATTGCTCCTACAAGCATTGTAATCGTTGCTCAGTGACCACTTTCAGCGTTTGGAGGACCTCTTCATTCAAGAATGGAGAAGCATTTACATTTTACAGACGTGAATAGACCAAGCGACTGGTGGCGACCGTCTCCAAATCCAGAGGAGCCTGATGCACATTAGCCACGAGGCAGATGGCCCACCACACTACTAAGAGGAATCATTGCTGGCTGAAGCACCTACACTAGGAGGCAGCGCTGGCAGCTTACAGACATCTGCAGAGTTCTCTCCCGATCCAGCACTGCTGAAAGTGACACTGAAGGTGAATACACAGTTTCCACAGTGTGAGGTAGAGCAACTCAAAAACTCTGAAAAACTTGTGGCTGCGGGCTTGAAGATGAGTCTCCATAGTCTTGATACATATCGCATTATAGATGGCAATGAGAAGTTTAATGCTCACGGACCCTTACCTTACATAACCTTTGGTTTAGTACTCTGTGTACCACTATCTGGCATTCATCCTCTACTATTAGCCTGTACTCCTCCAAAAAGAGGTGTGGGGTAATCCCTGTCTGCTATATATGAGTTCAATATAGGAGCCAACGCTGCTCCTCTATGACTACTTTCTATGCCCATTTTGGACTAGTTGCGTCTGTAATGTTATAAGGTTAAAGCACAGTTTTAAGTTATAATATGTTTGTTTTAATATACTTAGTTCACAGGTGCTAATAACCTGTTTGTAATTTAATCCAAGATCTATATGTTCCCATAGAACATTAGCAGTTAGTGCTATAGAAAAATAACTATTTATTCCTGGAAGTACTCTCAGTTAAAATTTTCAATTATTTTGAACCATTACTAGTTTATAAGTTAGCTGTATGACATTAGTATTGAAGACTTATCCCTGCAAGAGTATATGTTGAGTCTATGAGTACTTTGAGTCCCAGACATAGGCCTCTATTTAACAAAGTCTGGCAGACCTGATCCGACAGTGCGGATCAGGTCCGCCAGACCTCGCTGAATGCGGAGAGCAATACGCTCTCCATATTCAGTATTGCACCAGCAGGTCACAAGAGCTGCTGGTGCAACGCCGCCCCCTGCAGACTCGCGGCCAATGGGCCGCAATCAGGGATGTGTCAATCAACCTGATCGTACTTGATCGGGTTGATTTCCGGCGATGTCTGTCCGCCTGCTCAGAGCAGGTGGACAGGTTATGGAGCAGTGGTCTTTGTGACCGCTGCTTCATAACTGCTGTTTCTGGCGAGTCTTCAGACACGGGTCGTCAAGCTCCTTTCGGAGCTTGATAGATAGGCCCCATAGTATCTATCAAACTTTGATTGCCTGTATATAAGCTTGCTATAAATGGGCATCAGGTACACAAGCTTCCACCAGAGTAAATCTCTACAGTCTAGTATAAAGTATGTTTTGTAGCATCTCCTTTGATCCAGCCAATTGTCTAGCAGTTTCTATAATTGCCTGTTTGGTATGCATATTCATTTCTTTACTAAACTTACGCAAACGACAGACACTGATAGCTAATTGGATATTTGACCTGGTGTCCCTAGTTATATCCTTATATAATGCTTTTCTTTTTAAATGCGACTTGGGGCTTGGATGTCTTCGGCTGGGATGTCTGAGCCTTTCTACTTTTGTATTTACAGACATAATGTGTAGAGTATAAATAAAAAGGGGACGTCATAGTTAGCGGAGGAATACCATCATTCAACATCTGTTGGGTGTCTATATTCTCTTACAAATTGCTCCAGATATTTATTCGTTTATTGCTGTGGTTCACTGAGCTACAGTAAATGCCCTGTAAATATAGGAGAAAGACCGTCTGCATGCAACATTTTGTGCAAAATTCATGACTCGACTCTGCGGTCATTGCTTATACCGAGACACGCAGCCTAATTCTAAAGTATTTGACATGTTTTTGGAGCAGGCTGGACCTGCACTACTATTATTATCTATGATCTCCTTATTCATCATATCTTAAATGAGCTGCATAAATCATGTTAAGTTGATAAATGTAGACCCTTCAATTCCTCTATACCAGGTATCACTCCAGCCTATCATGCAATTGGCCTCATTTTCTAAGTATAAAGACATGATTTATTTGGTATGTGCTCCTTACCACACTTGAAAAACCACCCCTCCTTTCGCAAATATATGATTTTTTAGTTTATACTGGCTACCATACCTAAATGGCCACCTTCTCCCCACACCCCCCTATAATGTGCCTCCTAGTTTAGGAGGACTACCTATGCGGTTTATCTTGCATGTTCCGCACCTTAACTATTTTCCTAACAGCAAATCTATTGTAAATATTAATGTAGCATTCCTTAATTTCATTTATGTTGTATCTAGTCTACTGTATACCACATCCCTTGCTAGTAACTCTTATACTTTTTAAAGTGTTGATCTTATTTTTCCCACCCACCTTAGCAAGACTAGATAGCACTGTTTATAACTTGAGTTTAAAGTAACCAATATAAAAAAGAGGTTCACTAGTGGAGAACTTTATATGAGTTTCTATTACTGTACATACACCTTCTACATTCTGATCACTTTCTATGAGCTCCGAACCAGGCCCCATGTCCTGGAGATGTATCTTACCTAGGAAGATTGAGTATTTTATTGGTGTATTGTACAATTTTTTGCTATCCACTCTATGCCATACTAATTTATTTATCATAAGTCTTATCTTATGTTTTATTCCTTGGTAAAACTTGACTGCTTACCGCCTACAATTTTGTAACACTATTTTCTGATGTCATATGCTGTTTGTATAGTTTGTTGAACTTCAATAAAAAATTAAATATAAAAAAAAACCCCAAATAATAACATTTGTGCCAGTTTTGTTTTGGAGATATTGAGCATTATATATGATCAAACTCCACCCACTTTGCACCATGCATTATTACATTTTAAAAACAATGATACCATTTGTTTGTGCTGAGTTTCTGCTTATTTGTGCTCAAAAAATTAACATTTGTGCCAGTTTGGCTTTTGAAAATATTAAGCATTATATTTGATCAAACCCATAACACTTGCAATCCATGTTATTACATTTTAAAAGCAAATATACCATTTGGTTGTGCTGCGTTTGTGCTGATTTGTGTTGCAAAAATGTACATTTTGTGTCGGCTTGATTTTGGAAATATTGAGCATTATATATGATCAAACTCCCCCACATTGAACCCCACATTATTACATTTAGAAGCAAATATACCATTTGATTTGTGCTCAAAAAAATAATGTTTGTGACTGTTTTGATTATATATAATGCACAATATTTCCAAAACGAAACCAGCACAAATGGAGCACAAACAAATGGATATTTGCTTTTAATATTTAATAACATTGATTGCAAAGTGGGCGGGTTTTATCAATATAATGCTCAACATTTAAAAAAAAAAAAAACAGCACAAACGTACGTTTTTGTGACACAAATCAGCACAAATGCAGCACATTTTTTTAACACAAATCAGCAGAAACAAACTAATGGTATATTTGTTTTTAAATTTAATAATGTGTGGTGCAAAGGGGGTGGGGGAGTTTGATCATATATAATGCTCAATATTTCCAAAACGAAAATGGCACAAACGTTCATTTTTGCAGCACAAATCAGCACATGCACAGCACAAACAAATGGTATAATTATTTTTAAAATGTAATAACGTGGAGTGCAATGTGGGCAGAGTTCAATCATTTATAATGCTTAATATCTCGAAAACAAAACTGGCTCAAATGTTAATTTTTGCAGCACAAATGAATGGTTATATTTTTATTCACATTTTAAAAATATGGATTGTCAACTTTACAGAGCTGATGTGAATTAAATGGTGGGTTACATCATGTTCACTGACATAAAACAAACTGTTAAAAATAAAAAAATCCCACAAAAAATTTTAACGGCACAAACACAGCACTAACCAATAAGCTCGTTTTCATGTCTTTTGGCTGTTGACCTTTAGTTACCTTTATTTAGTGCTAGATTGCAAGTGGAGCGCTAAATATCGATTGCGCTCAAGCGATATTAGCCCTCCACTTTGAAATACCAGCGCACGCTAATGTTCAATGCAGACGCTACCTCACTTGCGAGTGCATTGCTAGGAAGCATTGCACTCACTAGAGCGCCCTTCCATAGGCTCCAATGGGAGCCTCAGTCTCAACCTTAGCGAAAAGAAGGGGGTAAGTCGTGCAGGCAAGTTGCAGCATTTTTAAATATATATGTATAAGCTGATATACATATATATTTATGTTGTTAATAAGTGTATATACACATATTAACACATGAATATATATGAATATAAGCATATACAGATATATTTACTGGGAACACACGGTTCCTATAGACCACAATGGTAAAGGCACTTTTCAGTGCTGTTTTATTCTAAAACCCCACACCCACCAACGTTTAAAGCCCCAAAACTGCCTAGTGCAGTTGGTTTTTATTAAGAAAAAATGCTATTTTTTAAATAAAAAACTAATACCCTCTATTTTGAGCCGCATTAGGGGCCACTTTTAGAAAATGAACCAGAGATCTGATCTAGGGTTAATTTTTTGAGAGCTAATTGCTTCCGCAAGCTTGCGGTAGAGCAATAATCAGCCACTTGTAATGGCTGGTTCTTTATTGTGCGCCAGAGGTCTTATTTAGTAGGCGCTAGGTGTACTCCACTATCTTTATTGTGCGCCCACAAATTTGCCCCTTTGTGGGCACAATAATTTAGCGCTCGACTTGTAATTTTAGCCCTTAATCAGTATAACACAAAAAGAAAAGTAACGAAACACAGTGGGATGTTTTATTTGTGCCGATTATAGGGAGGGCCAGATTCACACAGCCGTTAGGGATGACTGATTTTTTTAAGAACTATTGTAATTTTTTTTCTTTCAGTAAATACCAATTTGTATCAGTTTTTTTTACTAGTAAGGATATTATTTTTTAATAATAAATTAAAGATATTCCTCAGGAACAGAGTACACCAAAACCTCTATTTCCTTTTATTTTTCCTACTATTTGGTTGTTTTGGACCAGTACACTATTAGAAGAATATTTTACAGTTATTTTTTCCTAGGTATTATATTTGTAGTAATGTCAATTACTTTCCCCTTTGTGTTTTGCAGTACACATCATCACATTATTATTCTTTACCACATAAATTGTAAATGGATATTTGTTTTCCCATATAAAAATTTAATTGTTTTCTGTATTTTTAAGGGCTATTGATCTGTCTGTTTACATTGTGCGTATTCTTTTAAAGACTAGAACTACATTTTGCTTTCACTGTTTTGTGGTAGAAACTCCTTTTGTTTGGGGAACAACACAATGCTGTGTTGTTTTATATATGACATTTATTTCCCATGGGAGAGTGTTAGTACAATTTTAAGGTGCGCAACAGGTAAATACAGACATATATGATAATGACAATGTGATGTTCTTCTGTTGAAATCTGCACAGTCATATTTGTTCACAGTGTTTTGTCCAACATATTTTTGTCCTGTTTTTTTTATCACAGTTGTATGTGAAATATTTACTATGGCCCAGATTACGAGTTTTGCGTTAGAGGCTATGCAGTGCTAACAGAGCGGTTATGTCTAACCGCTCACTTACCTCAGCGCTGGTATTACGAGTTTTTCAGAAACCCAATCGTTAAAAGACAAGAAGTGAGGCATTGAGCAAAATTTTGCTCATTACCGCATTCCAATACCAGCGCTGCTTAAGTTAGCGGTGAGCTGGTCATACGTGCTCGTCACAATTTCCCCGTAGGAATCAAACGGGAGAGCCGGCTGAGAAAAAGTCTAACACCTGCAAAAAAGCAGCGTAAAACTCCTTAACGCAGCCCCATCGATTCCTAAGGGAAAATAAAATGTATGTCTACATCTAAAACCCTACACATGAACCCCGAGTCTAAACACCCATATCTTACACATATTAACCCCCTAATCTGCCGTCCGACATCGCCGACACCTACATTATATTATTAAACCACTAATCAGCGCACCGGAACACCGCCACCACCTACATTATACTTATGAACCCCTAATCTGCTGCCCCCAACATCGCCAACACCTACATTATATTTATTAACCCCTAATCTGTCGCCCCCAATGTCGCCGCAACCTACCTACATTTATTAACCCCTAATCTGCTGCCCCCAATGTCGCCACCCACTATATAAAGTTATTAACCCCTAACCTAAGTCTAACCCTAACCAACCCCCTAACTTAAATATAATTACAATAAATCTAAATAAATAATACTATCATTAACTAAATTATTCCTGATTTAAAACTAATACTTACTGTAAAATAAACCCTAAGATAGCTACAATATAACTAATAGTTACATTGTAGCTATCTTAGGGTTTATTTTTATTTTTACAGGCAAGTTTGTATTTATTTTAACTAGGTAGAATAGTTATTAAATAGTAATTAACTATTTAATAACCTACCTAGCTAAAATAATACAAAAGTACCTGTAAAATAAAACCTAACCTAAGTTACACTACACCTAACACTACACTATAATTAAGTAAATTAACTAAAATAAATACAATTACCTAATTAAATTAAATTAGCTAAAGTACAAAAAAAAACAAACACTAAATTACAGAAAATAATAAACAAATTTCAGATATTTAAGCTAATTACACTAATCTAAAAGCCCTGTTTGAAATAAAAAAAGCCCCCGAAAATAAAAAAAAACCCTAGCCTAAACTAAACTAAACTACCAATAGCCCTTAAAAGGGCCTTTTGCGGGGCATTGCCCAAAAGTAATCAGCTCTTTACCTGAAAAAAAAGTACAAACAACACCGCCAACAGTAAAACCCACCACCCACACAACCAACCCCCCAAATAAAATACTATCTAAAAAACCTAAGCTCCCCATTCCCTGAAAAGGGCATTTGGATGGCCATTGCCCGTTAAAAGGGCAGTTAGCTCTTTTGCCGCCCAAACCCTAACCTAAAAATAAAACCCACCTAAAACACCCTTAAAAAAAACCTAACACTAACCCCCTGAATATCGACTTACTGGGAGAAGTCTTCATCCAAGCCGGGCCGAAGTCCTCAACGAAGCTGGGAGAAGCCTTCATCCAAGCCGAGTGAAGTAGTCCTCCAGACGGGCAGAAGTCTTCATCCAGACGGCATCTTCTATCTTCATCCATCCGGTGCGGAGCGGGTCCATCTTCAAGACATCCAACGCGGAGCATCCTCTTCATCCGACGACTAAAGCTGAATGATGGTACCTTTAAGTGACGTCATCCAAGATGGTGTCCCTTAGATTCCGATTGGCTGATAGAATTCTATCAGTCAATCAGAATTAAGGTAGAAAAAATCCTATTGGCTGATGCAATCAGCAGGATTGAAGTTCAATACTATTGGCTGATCCAATCAGGCCAATAGGATTGAGCTCACATCTATTGGCTGATTAGGGGTTCATAAATATAATGTAGGTTGCGGCGGTGTCCGGAGCGGGGCAGATTAGGGGTTAAAATTTTTATTATAGTGTTTGAGAAGAGGGAGGGCCTCGGTTTAGGGGTTAATAGGTAGTTTATGGGTGTTAGTGTACTTTAGCACTTTAGTTATGAGTTTTATGTTACAGGCATTGTACATAAAACTCAAAACTACTGACTTTTAAATGCGTTAGGACTCTTGACAGGGTAGGGTGTACCGCTCACTTTTTGGCCTCCCAGGACAGACTCATAATATCGGCGCTATGAAAGTCCCATTTTGCGGTAAGGCCAAAGAAGTGTGCGTGACCCTAAACCTCAAAGACTCGTAATACCACCGGGCGTAAAAAAAAACAGCGTTAGGACCTCTTAACGCTGCTTTTTTACGCTAACAGCGCAACTCGTAATCTAGCCGTATGTTTGCCATTTTATCCTTGTTTGTGGTTTCTCAGTTGTTTTAGTACCTTGCCCTGTGACTTCA
This sequence comes from Bombina bombina, assembly GCF_027579735.1. NCBI lineage: Eukaryota > Metazoa > Chordata > Amphibia > Anura > Bombinatoridae > Bombina > Bombina bombina. Next base: position 397,213,772 of record NC_069502.1, on the reverse strand, counting down.
ACAGCTATTTATTGGAAATAAACACTATTTTTAAAATTTGTAAGGCAAATGTTTTATGAATAAAAGTTGTATATTTCTTTATAAACTTTTTATAAATCATGGATATTTTCACTTAAAATGATGCTTAAATAAAAATAGAGCTATATAATAGTAATATGCATTACGGACGTGAAGTCAAGAAATTTTGTTTCGGATGAAATTGGTTTCCCCGAATATTCGGTGGCTGCACTATTCAGTATTTGTTTGGTTTAAAACTGAATTATAGTTTAAAGTGAAAGTAAAGTTTTTCTAAGTGCAATGCATCTTATAACATATAATCTGACCAACATCCTAGTCGCTAACTTTGTTTTTTGAATAACACCATTGCTTTCAAGTAAATCTTATATTTATTCATACCCTATTTTCTCCGCTTCCTCCTCCCCCTCGCATTCTTCCTGCTTTGTCTCTCTAAATGATTTATGCGCTCCTCCTGAGTGCGCGTTCTCGATGTTTGGAACTATGCGCATGCGCAATTCTGCCATCTACACTCCGATACAGTATATCAATGTATAACTTTATAAGTATGTAAATATTTTTTAAGAGTGTGTATATATATATCAATTGCATTTTATTATATCTAAACTTACTTTGAAAAAGGGATTGCAGAAAGAAGAATGTTTTGGTCCGATGCCGATCGATTGTTCAAAGTGCGCATGCGGGAGTTGTGAACGCGCAGATCCAGAGTACTAGAGATTAATCTCTAACGCATGCGCAATACAGGAAGTGGGAGTCATCAATTCCTATGTAGACGCCAGTGGGGGACCCAATCCGTTAGATACGGATGAGAACGTCACTACTAACCGGGTGGAGGAAGGAGGTTATTAGACGGGATAATAAATAACTAAATTACTGCATTAAAAAAAGGTATTTAAAAAAAAACGATGAATGAAACTATACTTTATTTTTGATGTTATTTGCATTGGTAGCGAACTGTCAGTTTAACTTTACTTACACTTTAAACATTTACATTAGTTTTCATTAAAAAGAATGTAAATGTTTCAAAGCTACAGGTGAAACGTTCACATGTAGCTACAATAGTAACAATATATGTTCTCCAGAGCATGTTAAGGTAAGATTAACCCCTTATCATCAGTATTTTTTGTTTTCTTTATTTTTCCTTGGTGCATTCATTTTGATTTTCATTTAGTTAAATAAAACAAAACAAAAAATCAGATTTTTGTCATGAATGTGTAGAATGCACATCTCTTCTATACATAAAAAATAAGTTGCAGTATTTTATCCTTTATACGGACACAGGTATATGTTCATTTTCAGTTAGTTTAATTTTCTTATGCAACGGTTATAAAGGTCAATTACATTGCCTGAACTAATTTAATAACAGTTTAAGGTATTTGCTACATACTTTGATTATTCAATTTATTTAATAAAAATATGTTAATACATTAATTATATTAAATTTAAGTATTTAAGCATAAAGATAAAGGGTCTGATTACAAATGGCATGCTATTTAGCACCTCTGGAAGTAAACGTTTAATGCACACGGGTTGGTATGCATATTATATATATTATCAATTAAGTTGAAAGTAAATTGTTTGAACGTGAGCAAAATCCAACATGCATTAACTTCAGGACTTTGGATATCACATTCAATTTTCATTGTGCGAGTGGACATGATACGATATTACATATGCTGTCGGCATTTTTTTCATTGCACCAGCACTAGTTCTTGTGAACTGCTGGTGTAATGCTGCCCCCTGCAGATTCTCAGCCAATCGGGTTGATTTCTGGCGATGTCTGTCCGCAGCCTCAGAGCAGGCGGACAGGTTATGGAGCAGTGGTTCTTTAGCCTGAAGGCTTGCCAGAAACATGGGGCATCAAGCTCCGTACGGAGCTTGATAAATTATGACCCATAGGCTTCAATGGAGCTCGCTTCAAAAAACGAAACAAAAAAAATAACACTCATCGCATGTATACATATATAAATACATAAATACACATGTATATACATATATATCTGCACACACCAAGATATATATATATTCATACAATATAGCCCTTTTCATTCAACTTGTCATACACCATATACCTTAAACCCTTATAAACTATTTTATGAAAATGTATATAAATTCTTTTTATCAGATAGTGTATATATGAGTGCAAAACCCATTAAAAACTATTTAAGTCCCTTAGTCAGTCAGGCGTACACCATCCATCCTAAATGGCTCTACAACATCCACCTTAATTTTAAGTGATCCCATTCAGATACTTCACAGCTCTACTGATATCTTTATTGCTTTTTCTACGTACTTTAGTACCCACTGTCTGTATCAAAAGTTATCACCACTGTGGAATGATCTGTGACCAACTCAAGCAAACACCATGAAAGTGCATAGTTATCAAGTGTCACAGCTCGATGAAACGCTCCGCTATGGCTTCCTGGATTCTCTGCCGTAGCTTCTCGTTGCTTAGTAACGTGACGTGCATTCATGGTCGTCCCTCGCTGATGATGTCAGCCGGCCTATATCCACCCGGCACTTTTGAGATTCGGGGCCTGTTTGTTGGACTTGTTCCGTTGCTGGCTTCTTTATCTGCTGTATTGTGAGTACAACCTTGTTACCAGACCTTTGCCTGCCTGACTCTCCCTCTGCTTAACCCCAAATCTGCCTAAAGTTACCAGACATTTGCCTGCTTGACTCTGCCTCTGCTTAAATCTGCCTAAAGTTACTGGACCTTTGCCTGCCTGCCTGACTCTGCCTCTGCTTAACCCCTAATCTGCTTAAAGTTACCGGACCATTGCCTGCCTGACTCTGCCTCTTCCTGAAAAGTATCCAGGACCATTGTCTGCTTGACTCAGTCACTTTTCTGCCAGATCCCTAGAGAGAGCACCTGTCAACTTTATTTTTGTCCTCCTGTGGTTCCTTGTCGTCTGTCGCAGTTGTGAGTCACATCCTGGATTTTACTCAGTGTGCTAGTATGTATGTTTTAATTCATACTTGCCTTTGGGTCGATTCCAGATTGATACCAATACCCCTGACAGCAAGTGAATATCTAATTCAATAACTGCAACTAATTAAAATAAAGGTTTGTTTCCAAGATCTTTCATACCAAAGTGCAGTGATATTAGCCCTCAGATATTTCTACACTAGGAATTGCCCTGTCCCAAAAACTCAAGCAATGTCTCATATCAGGCTGATGTTTGTCTCTCCAACTGAGCCCCCTGAACCTCTTCTCCTGGCCAATGCTTGGAGTAGTAATAGCCTTAGACTTTACAAAAGCATTCACTCTACACCAGTTGATATTTTCCCTTGTCCAATTCTGACCTGCTCCCACTATTCTGCCATTATGCTGCCTGTCTGCTGCTGTCTGCTTGCTGGTAGAAGCCTTCCAGATAAACTTTGCTGTGTTATTGGCCCCCTCTTAATGCAGCCAACCTTGAGGGAACAGTTAATACAGTGCACCCCACCATCACTGAGTATACAGCTGTTACAACTAGGCCAGGCAAAGCTGCACATATTGCTTCATCGCCCAACTGGCCCCAAGGTGCTAAGAAACAACTGGGTAGCTGAGAAGCTTCAGGGACAGGGGTAGGTGTCACGTAAATGGTAACATATGATAGTGGGAAGATGGGAAGTGACAAAGGGGCAAAAAAAAAATGTGGGGAAACAATAAAGAGCACAGAGGGATATTTGGCTAAGGAGACCCATTAGGAGACAGCTTAAAGGGACATAAAACCCCAAATTTTTCTTTCATGGCTCAGATAGAGAATACAATTTTAAAAAAACTTTCCAATTTACTTCTATTATTTAATTTGCTTCCTTCTCTTGTTATCCTTTGCTGAAAGGTTTATCTAGGTAAGCTCAGGAGCAGCAGAGAACCTAGGTTCTAGCTGTTGATTGGTAGCAGCATATATATATTGATTGTTTTTGGCTCACCCATGTGTTCAGTTTGAAACCATTAGTGAATTGCTGCTCCTTCAACAAATGATACCAAGAGAATGATACCAATTAGATAATAGAAGTAAATTAGAAAGTTGTTTGAAATTGTATTCTCTATCTGAATCATGAAAGAAAAACTGTGGGTTTCATGTTCCTTTAAAGCTTGCTTCCTGCAAAAGCAGGTGGGCAACTGGGGAGAGAAGCACAGAAAGCAATGGATAGGGAAAGAACAGGAGCAGATGTAGCCATAGGGAAAGATTAACCAACTGATTGCGGAGCAGGCATTGGAGGTACCTGCCTGAGATACTCAAATTTTATTCAGCTTCATTACTGTGTGAAGATGAAGCCAGTGACCTGTCCCAATCCCTAAAGGAGCTGATGTTGAATGATGTATGGTCCTTAAAAAAGAGCTATCACATGGCTGTTGTGCAGAGAAATCTCATAGGCAAAGAGGTACACTTCCTGTTAACCATTAAATAAGCTCTTAGCCTCTCTTAACACAATGTAAGCAAATGGTAAAATGGCACACTATATATATATATATATATATATATATATAAAACATTTGTGTGTGTCAAATTACTCTGCATAATAATTTAATTAAAAGCATAATTTGATTGATTCCCTTGAGATTAATAGCATAAGTTAAATGTGTTCATAACAAAATGTGCAGTTACGTTTAGGGGAGATCAGTAAAGTAGAGAAGAAATTTGACTCACTTATTTCACAGGTGAAAATCTTCTCAATTTGTGCCACAATAAATTTCATAGACACAATCAATGAGAAACTTGCAAAAAACTAATGATAAACTTTTGTCATACCATATAATCTAGAAATCTACTGTTGTATACATATGCATGGCTGCTGCTCAATAAATTTATAATTTCTTACGGAAACCAGATGTTTTTGAGCACTTATAAAGTATTTATTTGCCTCTAAACATAAAGAACATAAATTAATAAGAAACCTCAACCTTAAGTAGAATCCAAAAGATTCCTGATCTTTGAAATAGTTTTTGTTAAACCCCATGGATTTATTTTCATTTATAGAATCTAACTTTGAAGTGGTAACTATTTAATCATTTGTTGATTCTTATCACATCTTCTTAAGGGACTTTAAATTATTGTGACAGTCTTAGAATGATTCACTTGCTATTTAGTATCAGAAAATCTCAACTGGGAAAAGATGATTAGTGGAATCCAAACCTTAGAGAGCAGACACGGCTCAGATATGGACCTTGGAATACCACAAGTTAGTTCTATAACCGCTGAAATGAAAGAGACAACATTATTTTTCTTTCTCTTTGTCCTGGATGAGATATTGGGATAATCTATGGTTTCATGTCTTCTAGCTGGCGTAGAGCAGTGAGAGAGTTAAGTGTGATGCTTGAGATAAATTGTGTGTTCTCATGCAGTTCTGTTTACCTCAGAGAATGGCTAGGATTCATGGACTAGCTCATCTGTTTGTTTCCCAGGAGTGTCCTCCTCACCAGGTACAAATGACTTGTTGTTCCCCTGTCCCGTCTGCCTCCCTGGTGACGGACAGACGAGAACTGTTCCCTGTGCTCTGCGACGTTAATGCGATCTGTGTCGAGTTGGTGGCATGGGGGATAAATGAGAAGGGGAGAGGGGAGGTGGAAGTACATTTAATGCTGAGAACTTGGTCATTTAATTAGATAACTTGTAAAGATGATTATTTTGCACAGTGGAAACTAAATAAATAAAAAACAATAGAATGTTACTTTTTTTAAAAAACAACAACATATTTGACTCTAAAAGAGCTTTATCTGTCATTTGAGATGACTGTAATAATGGCATTATTTAAGGGATATATATATATACCCACAATTCTCTTGTGCATTGGAAACATTGTATATTAAGAATTTCTGGGGAAAAGCAAGCGGGGATACTTGCCTAGATGTACTAATTTCCTATGCAAATATTTACATTGATATATTATATATATATATATATATATATATATATATATATATATATATATATATATATATATATATAAAATGTATTGTGTTCCTTGTTTTTCATCCTTTTGGATTCCTTTTTCATTCTATTATTTCCATTTTGAGCAGAATTGAGATACCCCGAAAGGCTGACGATCATGGCTCATTAAGGATTTCCTTTGTGTGTTTAAATGTAGTTAACATTGTAAGCCTAGATTCACTAGGCATTTAAATAGTTCTTGGGTGACTGTAATTTCTATATTAACATGTTGCACTATGGAGGTTCTCCTAATCTTAATGAATCAGCAACATAGCATGGGATGGGAATTGGAGAGGTCTGTTGTACTGGACATTTATTAGTGCATGTGCCTGAGTATGTATCTCTGTGTAAACATTGTCTTCTGGCATCTGACATTTCTAGCTGGTTCTTAATATGTTCTGCATAGCCCCTGAGTTATAGAGAATCAGTTCATCCCTGCTGAAGGGATGTTTTGTATAGGAAAAGAGGCAAATAAACGACTGTTTGCTACCACCGAGTATACAGTGTGCAGTTTGTCAATTTTCCAAGAGGTCCAGTCAAATTCTCTACTTTTCTTTACGTTCTCATGCTAATGAACTATTTTGTGTGACACCTCAGCCACTAACAGTGTATCAATTTCATCTCCCAGGGGATGAAAAGCTAGGCCTGTGACTACTGAACTGGATTGAAATCAAGCCTGCTGCTGACAGGTAAATGCACTAATTTTCTTCTATGGACGATTTTGCCTTGCAGGCTAAGCCTGCTTCTAACAACTACGTGAAAAGGCTCCTGTAACCTGTCCAAGGGATGATGTCAGGGGCTGAGCTGGCATGGCAGCGAACTGTTTCCCTCAGGATAAAGTTACCAACTTATTTTAACGAAGACTTTACTGGAAACTCAAGTGCAAAAGTAAGATTTAAAAGCAACATGTATTTCACACAGAAATATATTTTAGGGCATATTATAAATGCTGTATTGTTTCCTAACCAGCATAATTCTTCATCAGAAAAAAACTGTGTGTTTTGAAAAATATGATCATTTGTACTTTTAATTTAATTTATTTGTGCTTATAGTTAAAGGAATATAAACGTGCAAAAAAAAAAATGATCAAAAATAGGTTAGAGCTTTTTATTATTGCACTATTGCTTACGTACAACTATGCGTTTAACCACCACAATGGGGTTAAGCACATAGTTAAATGGAGCTCCAGTTGCAACAATGCAATACTTGGACTTAGTTGAACACATTTGGTGAACAGCCAATTGGTGTAGCCACCAATCACCAGCTAGCTAATCTAAGTAATTGCTGCTTCTAAGCCTACCTAAGTATGCTTTTCAATAAAGGATACAAAGAGAATAAAAGCTCATCATGCACAATGCAACTTGTAGGCACATGATGAGCCCTTTTCGCCATGCAGGTGGATTGACGATTAAACACTGTTTTCAGCGATCCCCTGCCCTATAGGTTGGTTGTTGGTTGCCTAGTGGGTGGCGCTCCCAGGATTCATGGAAGTGCCGGACAACGTCACCACGTGCACATGTGGTGACGTCACAAAGGTTCTGAGCCAGGAATCACCCAGAGCTGCAAGTTAGCTGGATGCAGGGAGGTTTTACTAACCCTTAGCTCTCAACTGCCATTGCATTTGAAAGAGAATCGCTTGCGGAGTACTACAAATCAGATCTTTTAAAAATTAAGGAAAAGAAACACACAGGGATTTGGTTGGAAATAGTAAATTATATGCACAATGAAAATACAATTGTATAGCTACAGACCCCTAATAAAATGTATTTTTCCAGTAGACAATTTTGTTTGTATAGTCAGGTGATCATTGTGGTGCTTTTGTTTCTGTGAACAATGGGGCCTTTCTAATCTATATTATAATCCCAAAAACCAATGTATGGGCCCCTATTTCACATTTGGCTACCATTGATTACAATTTAGTAAGGTGATCACAGTAGTCAGTGTGTCTTTTCCAATATTATGCTTTCTTACATACCATGAGTTATAAATATAATAATTGCATATTGTAAATCTGCTGGGCCTGCTAAAAAAAGAATAATATAATTTGTGTGGGTCACTCACGGAAATGTGACTATAATAGGGTTTAAATGTAATTAGTAGCTAAAAAAACTCAAAATTGGCTCAGCACTTGGGCGAACAAAGGCTCAGCAGCAAAAGGGTTAAATTTGCTTGTTCTATCTAAATCATGAAAGTTTATTTTTTAATTTACCAAATGGTCAAAGCAACGGACTGTGATATAAAATTTGATTGAAATCCTTGTTCAGACTAATAATTCACTATAAATCTGGAAAATCTGAAGCTTATTAGTTAAGTGATTATTGAGATACTGAAAAAAAATATATTTCTTTATTGTCTCAGTAGCATAAGTGCCCATGTGCTGATTAAAATTCATAAAAATGTTAAGTTAAAATTGTTGTTAATATTGTCAATAGCACAACAGTATTGTCTCTGCCACAAATAAATCTAAATGAAGGGTTAGCACATGACCATTGTAAAAGCTATAATTTCCTTACTCATTCCATTTGATCTGACAAACTTGTGAGTTATTTGAAGAGCAAGAAAACCCTATACCTTGCTTGAGGACAGTCTGACAATGGTATTTTTGACTTTTTAATTCAACAGAATTTACCAATTTAAATTCCATTTTGCACAGCATAGCTTGTTTGTTTGTTTTTTTGTCCAATGTTCAGTCACTTGTTGATAATACCTTTAAACTATAAAATGTATACACAACTTAAATATGATCATTAGAATGTTTACTTACAGATATTTGTTATATTTGAACACTGGGCTACACTAAGGAAGTCTCATGTAGAAGCAGTCTGATATTTGCCAGCAATATGCAAGATACTTCTTTTAAATCTAAAACTCTGTGGAATCTTAAAGGGACATTCTAGCCCAAAACTTTTTTTCATGCTTTAGAAAGAGCATGCTATTTTAAACAGTTTTCTAATTTACTTCTGTTATCTAATTTGCTTCATTCTCGTGATATACTTGGTTGAAAAGCATATCTAGATATGCTCAGTGTCTGCTGATTGGTGACTGCACATAGATGCCTCTTGCTATTGGCTCACCCATGTGCATTGCTATTTCTTCAACAAGGGATATCTAAAGAGTGAAGCAAATTAGATAAAAGAAGTAAATTGGAATTTGTTTAAAATTGTATTCTCTATCTCTGAATCATGAAATAAATATTTTGGGTTTCACGACCCTTTAAATCTCACTGACTATGATTAACTCTTTGAGTGCTAAGAACTTTCCCACCTAGGTGCTAATATTTTCTGTTTTTTTTTTTTGTTTGTTTTTTAATTTTTGAATAAAAACATTTTTAACTTTTTTTTTCACAGACCCTAAGAAAGAAAGGTTAGGCGATTACCTTTCCAACAGTGGGTTTTGGGGGTCTGTAGCTGCTTAGATGCCTGAAATACAGGCTTCTAAGCAGCATGCCCCCTCTTCCTATACTTAACAGTGTTAAGTATAAATAAAGTTGCGCAGTGACATCATTGCGCGTGACATCACCAAGCATCACGTGAAGCCCCCGGTGATGCCTGTCACTCTACAGGCACGATCGCCAGGGTAGGAGTGGTTAGGAGCCCCCAGATCTCCGTCAAGGTGGGAGAGTGCTCATGACGGGCTCTGAGCCGTCATTAGCACCAGAGTGAGAAACTCTGTGACGACTCAGAGCCATCATTAGCACTCAAAGGGTTAATGATTACACCTTGTGCCATAACAAGAACTTTTTGATGTATTATACAATAACATCTGTTTAATAAATGTTAATACTTGAACTGAATATTCTATTTTGTTTTCTGTTTTCTTCTTAAA